>NC_090806.1:37157552-37469427 GCF_036512215.1 Solanum lycopersicum | reverse complement strand
TAGACACGAACCCCAAGAGCTAGAGTACCCTGACTAGAATCTACATAAAAAATTATCGAGAAGTAGGGTAAGTACAATACATAAGTACTAACTAGGCTCGGCCTATTGAGCAAAAATAATTCATCAACGTGTGAAATACACTGTAGAATTCTTCCATCTACATACAGAAAAGACTCATTTTGACTTCGGTGCCATCGATTTATATTGAATGGCACGAGTAAAGTAAACACATACGGACAGAACAATTAGGTATCACAGACAAGTCAAGGAATTCAAATGATAAATGCAATTCAGTTTGATGTTGAAATGATGTGGGGGTACGGTGGAATAAAGGTTGTCACACAACCTATCGTATATACAATTTCAAATAAAGGCTCCAAGAGAAGAACTCATTGGGGGACTCGCAATCTATATACCAAATCACATTCTCTATATCTTATAAAATTTTCATCTCAATATGTTCAAGGATATAAGAATGTGTGAGAAGTTCATTTGAATTAAGTGGATTTCGTTTAGAAAGCATATTGTTTACTCAACGCATTATAAAGTTTCCAACTGAGCTCCTAACTCAAGAAGTAAAAGTCAAATAGTATTAAAAGTCTCTCTCATAGGAAACTCGTGAATCATATGCTCTCTAAGAAGTTAGAACAACAATTAAGCCATTAACACAGTTAAAAAAGCATACAAGCCACTAAACGGGGCAACAAAATTTAATCAAGCCACCACACAATCAACTATCATGACCTAAACCGCCGGTAGGAAAACATATACTACAACTCATTTAAACGATACTACCAAAAAAAGGGTATGTTATGATGTGTAAACACGTTTAAATAATCAATTTAAAACTTGAGTTCCCATAAACTCCAAAAATTATCAACAAATAATATAAGCAAGCAAAATTCAACCCCTAAAACTTGAAAGTCATTATAATGAAACTTCTAACCAAACGGTCTAAGATGCAGGGATGCAATCGCAAAAAACTAAACATAAAGTAAAGACTCTAAAATGTCTAAGACTGAAGGAAATGGAATATCACAACCCAAAGTACACCCTAGAAGATAGGGCATACTTCAAGTCACCACACGACGTACTTGACCTCTTGGAGGTCTTGTACAAGACCTTAGACATAATTCATTGCATATATATATGATAACTAGCATGAAATTAAATATTTTTTCTTGAAAAACATAATGCAGAATCGTTTCATAAAACTTCTAACATATGTCTCAAAAACCATCTATGACAACATGAGTACAAAGGTCTTGGGTCACAATTCATAAGAGTATAAACATAGAAAAGAACATAAATGACAACATAGGAGTGATGTCCTCGGATGCTATGAGGATTTACCAATCTTCACTTCTTGACAAGATTTGGAAACTCTACCCTTCAAGTAACTCAATCTCCTCAAGACCCTACGTTGGATTAGAATTTGACAAAATATGTGTTATTAAGAAATGTATCATGTATGGAAACCATCAAACAAAAGCATAAGATATCTCAAAGGAATAGTCAATAATATACATAATCATAAGAGATAAAAGCATAGGCATATGAAGAATATCATAAGCATAATAAAGCATATATGAGTACATACTTAATTCATTTCCTTCTTACTCCAATGAACTACTTCACAAGCCAGCTCAAAGTATACTTCTGCAAGCCTAAGGTAGAATCCCATAATACTACCAAGTGAAGTACCTCTCTTTGGTCATTCTTGATCATAATCCACTTTCATAACTAAGACCTTCGGAATCATAACATATGAGTACTATGCCCCTAGACCACCTCAAATCACACTTGTGTAATGCATGTGAGGAATCTCATTCTACCTCACGCACTAAGTTTATCTTGAAGTCACCGTATTCTCTTTCATTTTAGTTTAGGAGTCTCTAGAAGACCTACTTCATATTGACAAGGATCTATAATCTTAAGTCAATCATGTCATGGAAGGCAACTATAGCAACTATCCAAGCTAAGCATACATCATGTAGGGCGATGTCATAGGTAGCTTCAAGTCATACTTGTGGCATGTATGAATGGAATCCCATACTACCATCCACACTAAGTACTTCTCTAGACTAACGTAATCCAAGCTAACTAAGGAAGGAAAATACCCATCCTAACCATCATCCAACCAATCATGTAGATGAAAGCTAATATAGCAGAGCATGAATCCTCAACTTTAAGCTATCATGAGATACCATCTCAAGCTATTTCATGAAATGCACCTTGCATGCAAGTCCAGCTATCATGAAATGCACCTTGTGCACAAATCAAGCTTACATTATGAGAGGATAGGCTTTTCCCTAAACCTATCATGAGATGGTTTAAGCCTAACAAAGTCAAGCTATAATGTAGGAAATTTATTAATGCTTCTTCAAGTATTCTTAGGAAAGCTCCATTCCTCAATCCCAAGATATCATGAGAACGACCATTCCCAAGCTACCATGATCAAGATTCCTAGCAACACATGACTAAGCTAAACATGAGAGAGCTTACTTCATCCATTCCAATCTATCATGAGATTCATCATCTCAACCTATAATGCATTAGTCTTCTCTTACCAAGTCTATTACACAAGAAGTGACCATACAATCCATCTTGAAGCTATTGTAATCTAACATTCATTGATTCATTTTAGGTTGTTAGGTCAACCATCCTTGTATGTGAGAGAACTTGCTTCACCTATCTTGTTCATTTCTAAGTGTATGTCACATACCGAAACCAAACTTTAGAAGATATGGCATTCTCGGAATGCAACTGGCGTACTTGACCTCTTGGAGGTCTTGTATAAGCCCTTTTTTACGTATCATTCATCGCATATACATAATGAAAAAAAGTGCAGAATTAAAACATTTCACAAAACATTATAATATCTTTAATAACATCTTTAATTAGAAATTATAGGAAATACTATGTTTCAATCTCCTCAAAGCATAGACACGAGAATACTTGGGACTCGGCCCATACAACACTAACATAGAAAATACGGACTCTTTTATAATACTTTGAAATAAAAGACATATATGTATGCCCTCGAGTAAATTGAGGACATACTTCACTTCGCTTGAACGGATCTACAATACAAGCTTTCCTTCATGATCTTTCTCACCTTTTACCTACAAATTTAGAGATAAACAAATGTATGGGTTAGTACAAACACTTGTACTAAGTATGACATTATGCATAAAATCATGAAATCAGACATATATTAAAAATATGCATTCTTTCATATAATTATAATAATATAATCATAAGAATAACATTTAACACCTTAAAAACACATAAGAATTCACTTAACCAATTTATCACATTTTAGAGGTAACTTACAGTAATCTTGATTCACTGTACAGTGACTTTCTTCACTGTTACAGTTAAGTTGCTTAATTCTACCTTAGGCACTTTATAGCATGGAATTATCCCACTAAAATATATCCTAAGAATCACTTCAGTAGGACAAAGAGATACCGCACATACAAACTCTCTAGGCACACCTAAATGATCCTCAAGACCACTTATAATGAGATCAACAGACACTTACGCGACACTTGACACATAAACATGAAATTCTTCTTCTAAATACTATCAAAAGACTCACTTAAGTAAAGCAAGAAGATAGCGTCCATCATTGAACTCTTCAAGATTACCTAAATAATCCTTAAGACTACCTAAGGATTAGATAATGTACACATAATCAACCACCTTCCCTAACTAGAGTCATTCTTAAAACATATCTAGGTAAGATACGTAGTGACCATCCCTATCACCTTTCACACCTTAACTAGAAAACCCTTAACTACTCTAGATAAGTATTTATACATTTAACATGCTTTTGTAAACTTTAAGTCATTATATTAAATAATTCATTTAATACTCATTCATCAAATAAGAGACATTCAAGTAATGATCTTGGACAAGACCTAGGGATTCTAACTAACATCTTCAAAGCTTATTGTGCTATGTCTAGATAGCATCGCATAACACCACCTAAACTTTATAGAACTTACCTAATGCTAGTGGGTATCCCGTATGATGATCATAATACATAATAAACATATACCATGATATCTAGACATGGAATCCGTAGTTCTAACCTACTTTGATGAGGGTGTTCTACTTGCCAATGGTAGAACTTGGGCACATCCCATATAGACACATGGATAAAGAATATCAAGGACGTGCTCTGTACTCTTGTCTTATCCTTTAACTAGATCTACTTTACTTACCATACTCACTCGGTTCTAGCTCTTTTCTCATAAAGTAATTTATATTAAAGGTTCATATAAAAGGATTTTATATCTAGTTCATAACCCAATAACATATACCCTACCAAAGAGTTCTATTAGGGCTACCTTAAAATGTTTACAAGAAGATCATAATGACTCTCCTAAGGACTGATATGAGGCCGTTCCAGCCAACCAACCTTATGTCTATCATTTCTATACTTGAAGGGTACCATTACGACTTTCGGTTTCAACATTCATAACCTTACCACTAGTTTCAAGGTTCCACATAAATACCCTCTTAACATTCTTCAAGGTCACATGTAACTCACACATTCAAGACTAAGAGGCTTTAGCATCCTAAGTCAATACATCTCATATTCACATTCCTGCATGCATCAAATAAGGGACACAAGTCAACCAAGACAATACACAACATTCTTCACTTTAACACACATTACATGTTATTCTGGAAGCATAGAGAAATAACAATTATCACCTTTGTCATACTATACACTACTATAGCATCATCAATATGACAATCATAGGCTCATATAGTCAAGTAGGAATAACTATGCATCAACCCTAAGACTATACACATAAAGACATAGTCATAGTCTAACATGATCACCTAAATAGCTTTAATAGAAAAACACTTATACTTTCACATTAATTATCATGTATATAAATATTATCCAACTTCACATAATCAACTACACTAATCATAATACTTCAAGTAGTTGTCGACAAGACCATGATCATCATAATACATTAAGTAACGCTGAGAAGGCCTCATAATTTGCAAGTAAAGCACATAACACCGCCACTATAAGTGCACCATACCAATAAGAATATAATTGAAGTATTATTAACATAAAATAAAGATAATTAGGGTAGTTTACCACCACTCCATCCTCAACAGTTCAATCTAATACTAAATCATCCAATTCAATACCATAAGGCTCTTACCTATGACCATCACCAATAATTCAATACATAAACTCTGATATTCAATGAAACTAGGACAATTAAATATATATTCATCAATCTAAGACAACCTATATATAAATTCAATACAATTATTACATCAATCAATAGCCCATAGAGAACTACACTAGAATTCATAAGCATTAAGTCCAAATCACTTAACCCAAAAAGTACTCAAAAACTAGGGTTCATCAACTACATGGGTTCATAGGTTAATTGAGTTAAAATTATATAATTATCAACAATTCAATAAAAATTCAATGTTTTAAAACCTTTAATGTAAAGAACCCATTGATAGATCATGAAATTGGACAATTCATCTTTTAAAACTTTAGAAAACTTCTTTGAGAATTGGGCTTCTTGATTAAAAGAGTTTGAAGGATCAAAAACCATACCTTAATAAAGATAATCCTCCAATTATATGAATAATCAATACTCAAACCTCCAATTCAAACCCTTCCTTGAGTTTTGGCTCCAATGAAGTTCTAGAGAATTCCTAAGGGAATTTGGGTTTCGATTTTGATGAATGAAATATTCGAAGTGTTAAAGGCTTATAAAGATGTTTAAAACATCCAAAATACCCCAAGTAACCACCTTTCTATTGTTTTGACGTGGTGGGAATTTACCAATTTACCCCGAGGCACTATAATAACTCATATTAAGACCTCATTATTTCATTAATACACATATATGAATAAAACCACATGTGAGGAACAAAGGTGAATTAGTTGTAGAACATTTTGGTCGTCCCTTGACGTTTTACTTCCAAATTACCTAAAACTCTAAACACTGCTTCAATACCACATCATAAAAAATTTCAGTACCTTAGACCATCATGAAAAATATGTTAGGCTCTAGGTTCACCTAGGTCATTTTCCAGGTATCACAGTCTATGAGAGAAAGAAACATCATCACAATCCCTTCATAATGACTTTACCCCAAAACCCTAGAAACAATAGCATACAATCCCTACAATCTATTATCACCTTCAATATATCATGATCCATGTCCAATTCCAAGTTAATTCATTTAATTTGATCATTAGAAGGTAAATCTTAGGAATTTATGATCACACAACTTCAATTCAAACTTTACAAGTCAAGATCATCCTAGATCAATTAGGCATAGTTCAACTCATACATAGGTGATTCAATCATGATCAATTAGAATACAATACAATTGAATTAAGAAGATCAACTTAGAAAAATCATCTTTACTCTAATGTCCTAAAACCACCATGAAAGCATCACTTAATCATCATCTGAACATAATTGAATTCTACCTACTAGGTTGGGACCACAATCAAGCCTTTCCCACAATGCAATCACAACCCTCTCTAGATTGGGGTATTTTGGATTCATCATTGAGGGAAACTATAGGGGCTCCATGGATGGAAGAATTAATGGATGAACAAGATTCACATACCTTATATTAGATCCTTCTTCCCATCATGAAACTTTGGTGAATTTCATCCTAAAAGCTGCCTCCAATTTCTCTTCTTCTTCAATGGTGTTCTTGAGAGAGTTTTATACAAGGAGGGGTTTTGGTTTGGAGTCTAGAGTCTAATTGACTATTTCACTGCATAAATACAATTCAAACCCCTAAAATAACTGCCAATAATTAATACCTAAGGTATACAAAATACCCCAGTACCTATTGGACCATTTAACCAATTCTAATTTGACTTAAAAACGACGCAACCAGATCTGGATCACTGGGCGTTGCAGGGTCACCTCCAATTCTTGGTTTTAAAAAATATGATACATAGTGGTTCGTGTTTTCCCAACGTAGCACGGAAAACATTTTTCCCTTTAAGTCTGACTGAAACGACGCGAAGCAGCCTTTACATATTGGCTGGTTGGCAGCTTTCTTGGCCAACGTTTGGGTCCTCTTTGGGGACCCTTATATTGGTCCCGAGGGTTTCATAATCAAACGTTTGACCCTTAACATTTCATTATATGTGTAGGAACCATAAATTCTCAATTTCACCCTCATAGCATAACCCAAACTCCACTACAAATTACTAAGACACACTAGTTCAACTTAGACTAGCTTCCAAACGTCTTGGACATTTCTCTTCCAAACTCATCTAACTTACTTGTAATTCCAATATTAATTACTGTCAGACCTTATTAGATCATTACACACATGATAGTATCTATTTGGACCTAATTCATTTTGGATCCTTACAATATCCCCCACTTTGGAAACACTAGTTCTCGAATGACGCCTCCTTAAGCACTTTTTAAAGGAATAACTCTAGACTAGAAGCCCAGTGTATATGAATTACACCTAAATGCACATACTCAAATCAAGGAAACTTCAATTCCAATCTATTCATGTCTAATGCAACTCAACCTGCATGATGGAAACATTCTTACTGACATCCAAGGAGACTTAAAACCTCCTAGTTATGACACGATCAACATACTTCATGGACCTACAATTCTTATTGACCCAATTATGTCTCAATATGAAGCAAATCCATGCAACTGGGTCAATTTGAGTAAGGCTTATACATTGTCATAACGTTTCATGAAAACCATAGCAAGATATAATCATATAGACATTACAACAAAGGCTCAGTATCCCCCACTTGGGAGTAAGACACACATGTATTTCTAACATAATTTCATCATTATAAGGATTATATCATAACCAATAAGTAAAATCAAAATCATAAGAAATTCTCAAAATTTTCATAAATAATTAAATAAACACATACCGAAATGGACATAAAAAGATCTTTTGGGATAACCCTCGCGATCGGAGAGAATCGAAACCAATTGTTCCCTTGAGGAACATCTTACACCTTATTGTAAGCAACTTTGTTGACTTGTCTCATATTAACCTTTGCCTTAGGTCAATCTTTCATTATGTGTCCACTCTTACCACATCCATATAAACTATCTTTTCCGGCCAAGCAACTACCCTCATATTTCTTAACACACCTAGGGAAAGTAGGCCGGGAATACTCATTAATCTTTCCTTGAGGTCTAGGGTTATAAAAAAATCTCATTCTCATACCTAGAAGTACTGGAATATACTTGTCTGAAAAACTTTTGTCGATTCTTAAAAGTACCATGTCAATGGGACCCTTCATTCTCCATCTTAATTCTCTTTCTTTCCTTCATAAGATTAGATTCCCATATTTGTTGAGAAAACACCATTAGTCGGGAGATATCCATTTCATCAACAAGCATTGCTATACGACACTCTTCTTATACTAGCTCAGACACCCGCTTCATGAACCTATTCATCAAGTCTGTAGGGTTTGCTTCCAAACTATGAGCTTTCTTAGACAAAAGAATAAACTTCAAGGCATATTCATTAACACTCAACTTTGCTTGATTGAGTTTAATGAATTCCTCCGACTTAGCCTCCCTCAATTACCTAGGGAAGAACCTATCAAGGAGAAACGACATAAAAGTCTCTTACTCTATGGGAACCACTGTTATAGACCTAGAATCCTTCCATTGGTCATACCAAACTTGACCTACCTCTTTCTATTGGTGAGAGGCTAGCTCCGCTTTCTCCCTAGACGTCAATCCCAAAATAACAAGAGTCTTATAAACCCCATATATGAAAGAATTTGGATCCTCCTCAACCCTGGAGACACTAAATTCCAGATGGTTCATCCTCAAGAACTCCCTTATTCTATAGGCAATCATTCTCTTTATAGGGTTTGCCGCCACCTCCCTATAGGCTTGGGTCATCAAGGCTTGATCCAACAAGTTCATGGAGGTCCTAAATTTATCTAGAGAAACACTCCCACTTAAGGAGAATTAGGAACTTGAAGAGGTACTTGATTCTCTTGGGGAGGGACCTCTTGATCCTTAATGACATCTCCTTCCCTTCTAGCATTACCCTAGTATTAGCCACAACATGGACAAAGGTATTGGCAAACATTAGAAGAAGGAGTTACTCAAGCCAAATTCTATGGCATGACTTGAAGAATGGAGATATGAAACTTTCCTAAGAATCCTCTAGCCTTATACTCATATATGTGTCGCGACTCACACCAATGCTTGGATTACTTTGTTAATAATCCATGGTTCTCCCAGCCCTTGTTGTGGATTTAGTTACCCTTTCCAAAAAAATCACAATTCATAATATTAAATTACGAGTTCCTGAACTTACTTAACAATAAGAAGAAACCCAAAAAATTAACTTGAAATTGCAAGAAAATTGCTTCAAATCAAATTCAGAAATTGATTAATTTATCAAGTTTGCAACAACCCAATCTCTAAAATTAAATAGAACAATAACAAGAGTAGCTAACCTCAAAAAGGGGTTTTAGTCCCCTATTTATAGAAAATATAGTCTAAAAGAAAAAGGAATTGAAATAGGGAAATTTGTGTCTCGATACACAGCTTCAATCGATGACCTCATTGATGGACCTTTGGTCACTCGAAGGTCCGACGACTGCCTCCGTTAGTCCATACATGAAATTATTTTTCTTCACTAGATATCACCTTCTCTTAATCAAATGATGGACCAGTAGTACGGTCCATCGATCCATCTACGGCCCATCAGTCCTTCTCAATCATTCAACACATAGAATATTGAAAAGTCAAGTACTTGAACCATCTCTGAACCAATCGACGGTTCACTAGTACGGTTTGTTGATCAATCAATGGACCTTCATTTATCCTCGTAGTTCCACACTTGGTCAGATTTTGCTGATCTTCTCCCTAATCCAGAACTGTACATCGACGGTCATCACCTACGGTCTATGGATGTAATGACCCGGATTTGGAAATCTGAATCGCCACCGTTGTCGTTGACCTTTCAGAGGTAGCCGGCAAGCCTCATCTTGCATTCCTCGCATTCATCTAGTTAAATTTGAGGAAAATTTAAAAAAATTTAAACGTATGAATTTTTCTTAGACTTCATATAGTCATTACGTATTAAAATTATATACTAATCTTAATATCAATAGACAACCATCTAATATCAAGAACATTTCAAAACAAAGGATGAATAGAATATACTAAGTTGCCAAAACGGCCTTCCATCAAAAGTTTCAAAATGAAATGTGAAACAAAATCTAGGGAAAACATCCACTAGATATGTCTATATCTAAATCAAGGCCAAGAATGTACCATCCTTGAAATAAAGAGGATCTACTAAATGGTTTGGAGAAACGTTGAAGTCCAAACCGCAGCAAGTGTCGTCAATCTGTCCTCTAACCTGCATCTATAAAAATAGTAAATAGAAGGGAGTTAGTACACCAGTTGTACTAAGTATGGGAGTATGCAGACATACACATAAATCTATGCATGATCGATGAAAGCTCTTTCTAACAAATATGCCACTTCTGGAAAGTCTAGTCATTAGACTTTCCTAATTCGTTAGCTGTGAATTTTGGTATGAATATGATATATTTTAATACATTCAAAGCCTACAAATAATTTTTTATATGATTAAAATACATTAGTATCATCAACATAATTTTAGAATAACTTGAACGAAGATTGGAAATTTTTGTCCACCAAAATCGAAAGCTCTTTCCTTGGGGCTTAGTTTATTTATCAGTCTTTTTTTTTGTTGTTGTGTAGTTCAATAATTATTTTGGTCCTATGTTTTACTTACAAGTGAAATGATTCATTGTAACCCCATACCCACAATGAATCGATGTGTAAGGTATGATTTCCCTACCGTATAGTGAGTCATTTTTACACTATATATTCATTACATTTGATAAACTATTCTTTATTGATCATGCCATTGATTTCATTACTTTCGTCTTACGGAAGTTATGGGTTATTTAGTTAACGTTATGTTTCTACTTCCCTTTATTGGAATCATATAAGAAGTCATTATAAGCCATGACTCTTCCTAATCAACATGATTTCTTAGGAAGTCAAGTCTCTGGACCTACCTAATTCATAATAGGAAGGTCATACCATGAATATGTCAGACATCATACACACATAGGTTCACATAACATACATTTCATGTTTTATATATTATACATTCCATATCCACAAGACCTTGGAATCGTGGATGTAGCATTAAGACATCTCATGTAAGGGCCAACATATGTGACCTCAACCCAAGGGTCTTCTTTAGCAAACAGAGAGTCTGCTTCATTCGTTCATTCGTTCTTCACAGTATTCATTTCATTCATTCATAGGCTGATGTGAACACCAGATATACCTTGTATGAAGTTTAAGAGTCTCATTGGGATCATGAAGTGCACTGAGCAAGAATGACCTAATGACATTACTTGAATCTAGTTTCACCTTTTGATTGTCTTGCACAAACATCTTCGGTATCGTGAATTTCATTATATTTCATACTTTGAGGAACTTCAAACTTAACCAACATAGATCATGTGAGCATCATTAAATCCGGTGTCTCCCACACACCAAAAAGAGGTGGAATCACTGGACAAAGTAAAACCAAAATATTCTAGCTTATTGGGTTCGAACCAAGTTAGTTCCTTATGGTGGCAACATAGTTCAAAGACTAGGAGATTTAGAGAGAACCATACCCACCTTGGTGGAGAGTCTCATCTCATAAGAATTTCATGAATCTCCTCCCTTCCCGAAATAAGTCATCACCTCTCATAAGTAGTCTATCAGTGCTATGTTTAAAGTTCCTATTTACATTCAACTCATACATCATCAAAGCTTGCTTCTAGCTTGAGATTGTCATTGCTCATTAGATAATTTCTCAACTCTTATTTACGTATTAAGTGTGAATTGTCCTTACACTTACATCTAGAATGTGATTAAGACTTGTCTCTTGATATTCAACACTCTCTTAGGTGAGTACTTTTAGTGACCTTTACTAGGCTTGGTGGAGACTTGTCTCACCATTCATCTTAGCCAATTATCATGTTGTCACCATTTTCATTAGCATCACAGTTTTACATAAATACTCACCTCATTACGTAAATGTTCATTTCTTCATCTTGTCATTAACTTACATCATATGCCATGCACATGGACTTTTGTGTACTTTACACTCATAGTACCCCTTTCGAGTTTCTCAGATTTTACTATGTGTTTCATGATCATCTAAGAGCATATTGTGCAAGACTTATACATCTTACATATTCTGTCAAGTGGATCCGTGTTCGAATCTCTTGGGAAGCCCATAATTTTTTATTATGTGTGAGACTTGTGTATCTTACACATTTGTCCTTGAGGGCGGGTTCAATTTCCCGCTCTCACAAGACAGGCATATAATTACTATTGGCCTAAACAATTAGGAACAACTTAATAGTTAATTTATTGGCACAAGCAAAACATTCATTCAAATATAATTTCATCGAATCGTTATCCTATTCTATAACATATTTTTGATATAATGTTGTAGGCCAATTTATTGGCATAAACCAAACCTTCACTAGACCTGAACTTCAACCTTTGATTAACTTATAAGAACAATTCAACGTATTTACGGCATAAGTCCGTGTGAAGAGGGTATGTTGAGACTTGCCCCATTGACTAGCACACCCTATGTTATGAGTTCAATAATTTAGAGATTGGTGTGAATTTTCATGTTTTGGAAGTAATATGATTACACATATCTTTTACTAGCCAATTTATTGGCAAAAATAATAATTTCACTATACACTAGTCATGAGAATATCATTGACCAATTCAATTAATTTCATGTAGGTACCATAGCTAATATCAGCATTTCAGTAATTCAATCTTCCTATAATTCTTTGAAAGTAATGTATTAGCCAATTCTATTAAACAACCAATTTATTGCTCAAATTATTGGCCTAAGATAGGCAATTTATTCAAATGTGATTTCATTGAGATCTTTTAAGCCAACCTTATAACATATCTTTATGCATAACATTTTTAAACATCTTGAACAGCATAATATTATAATTTAATTAACACAACATCATAAACAAGTCACATTTACAGTAGGTATGCACAACAAACCGGAATCATGTTCATACATAACATTTTTTGGACACATCTTAACATTGTATCATTCTCTTAACCAATCTTTGTTCATGACTTTAGGGTAACGTTTATAAGAAATATTGGGAAGCATCATATTAATATTTGATGACTTTAGCATCTTCATAAATTCACAATAAAAGCAAGTCAATATTCGGCTAAGACACCTAAATAACTTAATACAATCACGGACGTTCTTAGCATATCTTTCATTCTTAGTTTTCATGATAGTATTAACATTACGTGACTACAAGTTTATAGGTTCATGCGATACTCATCATTCACAAAAAATACATGTTAAGAATAGACAGCACCACATACCAACAACATGATCTCTAACCTATTCAACATTGAAATAGAAAAGGATACTAGGGACATGGAGTTTGACGAGAACGAGAACAACCCTAGTTTCAAGATTGTTGAATTCGTGGGAAAGAAAATTCTCTTGGAGAAAGTAGTCCAGGAGAGAAACCCATACCTTAAGTATAACTTAATTTACGAATACAACCTTGAAAAAAAACTTTGAAAAACCTTGAAATCTCCTAGGAGAATAAATGGAATTTTCTGATTTTCTTTCGCTCGCTTGGTTACTAGTTTACGTCATATATTTGTTTGAGTTAGAACGTGAGTATAAGTCGTAGGAACTGATATTGACTGATTCAACTTAGGGTTTAATAAGTTAATTAAATAATAAATAAAAAATTACTAAAAAGCCCCTCCTAGATTGACTAGAACTACGAAAACACAATACTTAGTCATGTCTGAAATTTTTCATAAGAATTTCGTTTTGACCCTTTAAATTAATTAATTAAATGGTTAATTTAAATCATTAAAGGACATAAGGTAAGTTATAAAGTACCCTTTGGTCGTTAGGACCTTAACTAACTCTTTGGACCATCCTAGGTTAGGTACTAGGTTGTCCCTTTCTTGTCTTAACCGAAATCTGGAAATTGTTTTTTGATTTCGGTTTTTCCCCTTTAAATTAATTAATTAAGTTGCTAAATTAATTAATTTGGTGGCCTATGGTAATTACTAAAGTATCCCTAAGTTGTTAGGACCATAACCAAACTTTTGGACCATCCTATATTAGGTACTATGTTGTCTCTTCAACTAGTACTCAATTAGTGTCAACCCGCTTTAGTCTTAGGTTGTCGGGTGAAATAATTAGTTTATTACATTTGGTACTACATTTTTTTCTAGTTAGGTCAGTCGGTTAGAGTCAATAATTCGTTACAAAGTTAGGCCCCACATGGAGTGGTTCCTTCTGCACGTTTTCCCCCTAACTACCCTAACCAAATTCGGTTAGGGTGGTCCCCTCCTTTGTCCGCTTCTTCACATGTCTAGCATATGTGCTTGCACATGGGTTTGTTGTACTTTACTAACAAACTATTATTTATGGTTCATTTCTAATGTTTACTTATTGTCCCAAGGACCCTCACTATTTCTTTGGGCACTACTCATTCTACATGACCATTTTAAATGGTTATGTACTTGGGGTACTAGGCTTGACACTTGGATGTCTAGTACCTAATGTGTTTGCAACTGATGAATTTCTGAATTTTAGCTTTGGGTCTTCATTGCAAGTACATTTTCCTGAACAAGCTCATTAATACTTAGATATAAGGCTAATACCCTTTAGGCCAATATTTTCTAATATGCCCAATATTTTTCTTATTAGGTATTATATAGAAATTGGCTATTACCTTTTAGCAAATTTTCTATACTAGGCCCAATATTTCTCAATATTGGGTATTGGAATGTCTATGTATCCCCAATAAGCATTCTTAAAGACTTATTGGGCACTTCACTAGATATAAAAATTTTCTGAAATGTTATAGTTGACCAAAACACGGAACGTCGATGGCCTTCGCATGTCCTATTCTGCATTTTTTCAGTTGCCTGATGTTTTTTTAACCTGGACATCTTTCCCACAAAATATAACACAAAACTTGCTAAAACTACTACAAAAAGGCTCTAGACACACACAACTCTTGAATAAATGCATTGAAAATACTGCGAAATCACGATACATCAACCCACACCTCGTAGGTGGGGGTTGTGGATCAGAACTTAGTATCCTCATACTAATGAAAATGACGCTTCACAAATATAGGGCGTCACCCCATCTATGGTCTGTTGGTTGGGGAGTCGTAGGTCACTCCTCGGAGACACTAGTCTCGGCAAACTAAGGGGTAAATTGGTAAATTTATAATCAATTAATTAAGGGTGGGGAGGGTTACTTATAATTAATTTAGTCATATTTAAGTACTTCTAACTATTAAATAACCCTTTTAACACTTGACAACTCACAAACTTAAAAATCCACGTACTCTCCTCTCCAAAATATTTCTCTCTTGACTCCATTGAAGAGGAAGGTCAACGTCAAGCTACGGCTCCATGAATAAGTATTTCTTCCTCAACTTCTTGTGTAATTCGACCTAAGTGATGGATGTTTTTCATTCTTGGTTATCTATCCCCCAAGAAGTCCCTTCGAAGTATGTTTCTAAGATTTCCAAAACCTAGGGTTTTCATCTAGTCATGGGTCTTCTTCCAAAATGATTTATATTGTTTAATTATGGTATATTATGATTAATTATAATGATTTATAGTTGTATTAATGAATTATTTATGTATTTTGATGAAAATCTCTCTTGGACCCTTGATTTCCCCTTCTTCCTAAATTGTGAATTATGGTGTGGCTTTATTGATGATGGAAGCTAAACTATTAAATATATTTAGATTAATTAAGTTGTTTGATCATGATATTTCTCTATATAATGTGGTAATTCTATAATTTAGGTTTTATCTTAGTTCTCAACCTTAAAGTCTAATTTGATAGGGTTTCTATATGTTGATAAGGATTGTATATGAAGTCGTGTTTCACTTTGATAGTGATTATCCTAAGACTATTGTGTATTGATCAAAAGATCCTTTACCTAAAACCTTACACATGACTATGAACAAGTTAGTATGAAAATGGTAATCTTGTTATGTCGATTGATAGGTTATTCTCATGATAACACAACGATATATTATTTAGTGCCTGCTGCATTATTTGATAAACATTAACTTATGTAAAGACTTAATATGACTTCCAAAGTGAATTATGCCTAGCATTGAGTTGATATGAATATGATATGGTTCCTTCACATTTGTAGTTAGACTCTCTAATAGTAATATCCATATCCCATAACTATGCGCTCGCATAGGTCTTTAGCTAGTTGATCCACCTAAAATATAAAATTTTAGTTCTATCTTAGGCAAGTAGGATACCTTTTTATTGTGTGGTGGTAGAACACTAGACTCCATGCAGCTTATAGTCTACGTCGGTTAAGGTTATTTTCCTTATACGGTAAGAATACTAATTATGTTAAGCACATGGACTTTAGCTATGACTCTTTAAAGGGTACTACTTAGTATGTGTTGGGGTATGGTACTTTACTTATTCATTGCACAAGTACATATTACAAGGGGTTATGGTGAAATCTTCTTATGTTATTAAGACTTATGAATATGTATGATATGCATGAATGTTAAGATTCAATTCACTTGTTTACAAGTTATGAAAATGAATCAGTCCTTATTGACTTATGTTGCTTATGGATGAGGTAAAAGTAAGATATGTATGATGTTTGTGAGCCAAATGTGATACTTAGTATTTGGTAGGATTATGGGATCTTACCTTTGCAATAAACTAGTATGTCTTTGGGTTGATTATATGTTGGTTTGACTTATGTTTCATCATAATTCATAATAGCTTTTAAACTTGATAAATGCATGATTTCAACTAAATGTCCCTTTTATCCATGTTTTAAGGAATTTTATGCATGGCTTCCATAATTAGTCCATTTTTTACTCAAATTTTCTACATTCTATGACTGCAGGTTCCGGTCATTGGGACGTCCTACTTCTTTCAAGTGAAGCTTGGGTTGAATATTACCTAGTCTTGGTGAGTACTCAAGTTTAACGACAAGTTGTTGTTTCTAGTTTCTATTTTACCATCTATGTTAAGACTTTATTAATGTAAAAGGGCTTTTGACCCTATTTTTACACTGTAATGTATTTGATGGTGACAGGTCTTATGTTTCTTTATGAAAAAGAAGACTTCAATCATAAAAGCTTTATTTTTTCCACATTATTCTATGTCTTGATGTTATGATTATTTATAGGGGCTTGTACGAGACCCCTTTGGGGTCAATATGCCATGTTACTCCTAACTGGTAACCCCGAGTCGTGAAAAACTTGTTAATAGAGCACAATATTCAGAATGTTTCTAGGACGATATCGCATGAAGCACATCTAGTGGAGTATTTTTCATGAGTGTAAAGTGTGACGTACTTATAAACTAAAGGCTATAAGATTATTAGGAAATTTCACTTATTTCATTACTATTTACTCGTGCCTTAAGAGTTTTAATTCTATGAATCCTTTTTTTCCTAAAACCTTAATTGTGTATATAGGATATGACTACAAGAAGGGACGCCACAAGAAGGATGGAAGAGGAGAATTTGAATGACGGAGTTCCTCCCCAAGATCCTCAAAGTCCACAGGAGCCTAAAATGCCTCAAGCTCCTATTGATGTGGGGGTGATGAGTCCATAGATTAGACTCATTTAGGGATATATTGTTGTATAAGAATGTACTCTAATGCTTATTTTATCTAAATATATGATGAAAAATCATAAGAATTTGAAGTTTTAATGAAAACACGAGCACTACGTCTCAAAAAAGAGAAAATGGCTAAAATGAACAAAGAAACGAAGCTTGAGCATCACTGAGTTCACTTGGCAAGTCAACGATAGTAATGGATGCCGGCTTTTGTTCCAGTGTACTGAGCCATAAAGAAAAGGATCAAATCGGCAGAAGAAGGGATTAGTTAGCGTGTCCCTCAGTAGTTCCACGAAGATGTACCATTTCTCCCAATGGCCCAGGACACAAAAATGTTGTGGAAAAGATTAGAAGGCAATAAACAAGAAAAAGGGTGAATCATTGAGTTAATCAGTGATTCCCACTAAGATTGTCGAGTGATCCGCTGCAACAATAATTCTGAAAAACTATAAATACTAGTTTTATTATTATTTTAAGGGAGTTCCGAAATTGAGTAGAACATTATCAAATTTTTAGTACTTCTCATATTTTTACACTCATGTTTTGTAAGGGGTTTTAAGAGTTGAATAATGAAGGGGCTTCTTCTCTTTAAATTTGGAAGTGGGAATTTCCATAAATCAAAACATTATTTCTCATAGCTATTTGATTTCAACATCTTTGAAGTCATAATTTATATTTTTTGTTTGTATGGCTAAAAACCCCATTCTTGGGGTGGGATTTAGCATATATGGGTTTATATTATTCTTGGGTCTTGCTTGCTGGTGGATTAAATGTATTTTAATGGTGATTTTGACTAGTGGTTGTGGTTTAGTCTAATGGATTTGTAGTAGCGAATACAAGTTCACCCATGTTTTTTCAGCATGCTCTAGAGAGAAGTTGCTAAAATAAGACTGCTAGATTGAATCCCGAAGGAGTGGATCGACATGAGGTTCAGCCCAAGAGGGTGAGCCCTAGTCCCATGTCCTAACACTAAGCTTAAGAGACTGTGTGGGGTAAGTTGTAGGCTGGTCTTCATGCGGCAAATGGGTGTCCGGTGATATACCGTGGTTTTACGGTATTATTAATACTTTTTCCTTAAGTTTAGTGTGTCCAAAAGCCTTTTTGTGCTAATTTTTATATAAGTTTCTCTTTGTTTAGCAAGAAATCTGTTCAAAGCTAAATGCGGAGATTTTGACAAAGAATTGCAGAAGATACAACCTACGGAGCTGATGACGGTCCGTCGTGCTTATGACGGTCCGTAGGTGGCAGCGTAGAGAAGCTGCTGAAGGAAGATGGGGAATTCTGACCAAGTGTGGGGTTACGTAGCTTGTGACGGTCCGTCGTGGCTATGATGTTCCGTCCTGCAGGTTCGTCATGAAGTTCAGAGAAGTGATCCCAGCACCCAAATTCCAAGAGTTGAAGTGTTTTGAAACGAAGACCCTTGACGGACCGTTGTGCCTATGACGGTCCGTCATACTTGCCGTCGAGGGGAATGAAGAGAGCAGCAGAAGAAATTGCTAAGTATGGGACGAAGGAGTCCATGACGGTCCGTCGCGAGGTCCGTTGAGGTTAGACTCTATGAGATTAGACATCAGATTTTTAGACTTTGTGTATTAGTGTTAGATTTTGAGATTCTTGCAAGTGATTATTTGGATATTAATCAAGCAAACTTTGGATTTTATTCTTTCTCATTGAAGTAAGTACATGAATTCGTATTTAATATATATGAATATTGTGTTTATGGCTATGAGTAACTAAACTCCATAACTAGGGTTGTGGGAACCATAGGCAAATAATGAGATAAACCCTAATTAAAAGAAAAATTCTATATTAGTGTCTTGCATGTATTAATAATTCTTTTGTTTAGAAGTCTTTTTAACGGATGGCCAACGTTAGAACTCGCCTTAATGCTACTTGCTGGACCAAGGAGGTAGATAATAGGAAAAGAATTATTAACATAGATTTAGTGTATACTATCTAATAGGCTATTATTGATTGGTACGAGGTAATAACTTAGTCAAATATCGAATACGATGCTTAATATGAGGTAAGTAAAAGGGTTAGGATAGCAACACACGTAGCCGGACTAAGGTGCAGAGTGAGATTTTCTAGATGCCGGACCAAGGATTTAGAAATACATAATTTATCACTTTGCGTGCAAGATACTAGGAAAGAATTGTTATAGTTAGAGTTATCAAGTTATGAACCTGCGGGGAACACGTAAACCCTAGTTACTTTGATTAATTGATTAAAACCCAACATTAAAAGTTGTCAAGTGTCTCTTTCAAGTTTGTTATTTATTTTCACTTATTTAGAGATAGAAACCCTCCTTTCTTATGTTTTTACTTTCCAAGGAAGTCATTGACCAAACAATAGTAATAATAGGTTGAAGTTAAGTCTAGACTATTTTCCTCGTGGGAACGATCCCAACCTCACTAGTTGGGTTATTTACTTGACACGACCGCTTTACTTCTTATTCGAAAAGTAAGTTTGAGCGTATCAAATTTTGGCGCCGCTGCAGGGGAATTTAGCTTTTAGATTAACTTGAACTTATTACTATGGTTTAGTTGATATTTTCTTGATTTTACTTTGTTTTATTGTTTTTGATTTCTTTTCAAACTATCCTCCTTGTATGCAAAATACACGGAGAGGAAGAGAACCATTGTTTCCCTACGATCGTGAGTTAGAGCGCACACTGCGCATATGAATCGAAACTTGGTAATAAATGATGAGGATCCGAACCAGAACATCCCAACTCCGGTTGATGTTCATGGTCAGATGTTACCCGATGCTCCGGGTGAACATCAATAGAGGGGACAAAATCCTGTTCCACGGCCCCAAGCATACTAAAGAGGGTATGATAACATAGCAGACTCGGATGGGCCACTTGTCTTGCCCCCTCTACCCACAGGCCACACTTTTGTGGTAACTAGTAGCCTGATGCAAATGCTCACTGCCAGAGGTTTGTTTTCAGGGCTACCTTCTGAGGATCCACATGCCCATATAGCTAAGGTAAGGGTAGTGTGTAAAAGTTGTGTGGGGAGGCCTGATTTGGATCTAGATATAATAGGTCTCAGAGTGTTTCCTCTCACTGACGAGAGAGGTTGCTATGTGGTTCACTGAGCTCCCATACAACTGCATCTTTACTTGGAACCAACTAAGGGATGTCTTCTTAGCACGCTACTATCCGGTCTGCAAGAAATTAAACCACAAAGACAGGGTGAACAACTTTGTGGCACTACCAAGAGAGTCAGTTAGTAGTTTTTGGGATAGATTCACCTCCTTCTTGAGAAGTGTTCCAAATCACCGTATAGATGATGATTCACTGAAGGAATACTTCTATCAGGGATAAGATGATAACAATAAAGCGATGTTGGACACTATAGCAGGTGGATCTTATGGAGAATGCCCTTATGTTGAGATTGCAGAAAAACTAGAGAAAATCTCCCGAAATAACAAAGCTTGGAGTACTAGGAAGTCCGATACAAGGAGAAACACATTCACAGTGCAGTCCACTCACAACCGAGCCACAAATGAGATTTGTGAAGAAATGGCTCAGATGAGAACTGAGCTTGGGTTGGTACTAAAACATGCCACAGGGGTGCAGAAAAGATAAATGCAGTCAACTACTTGGCTAAACCACCACCTCCTAATGATGAGTGTTATTATAAGGAGGATTCCTATGCAGTAAATGAATAGATGGGGGGTTTTCGACCAAGTGCCCAAGTCTCTAATCAGGAGAATTGGTGCAAAGGTCAAGGGAACAAAGGTCGGAACTATGGTAACTACAACCGTGAGGGTCATTATGTCCGAGATGGAAACTACAATCGCGACAACAACTTCAACAGGGGTAACTATGGTAATAGAAACGACAGGAATGGACCCTATGTTCCTCCTCAAAATTGTGAGGTTACTCCTAGGGATGGTGGAGGTAATATTCCGCGAGTTGAGGATATGTTGCATAAAATGATGAGGAGGTTCGATGCTAGTGATGAGAACAATAAAGAGTTGAGGAATGATTTAGCGGGTATTGGGAAAAAAGTTGATACACATGCGAAATCGATTAAGCAACTTGAGTTACAATTGGCCCAATTATATGCAACTGTGAACACACGGCAATCGGGCACTCTTCCTAGTTATACTGTCCAAAATCCGAAAAATTATGGACATTGTATGGCAATTACTACTCGAGGTGGCAAGCAAACCATTGACCCACATATGCCATCTAATGAGAATAAGGTGACAAAAGATACTAATAAAGTTGTAAATGTTGATGCTGAGTTAGAGGATAACATTGCAAAAGATGCTGAAGTGCCTAAAAAGGTAACTCCTATGCCTAGGCCACCACCCCCATTTCCTCAAAGATTATTGAAAAAGACCGAGGATGGCAAATATCGGCGTTTTATAACAATGTTGAAGCAACTTTCTATCAATGTCCCTTTGGAGGAAGCTTTAGAACAAATGCCCGGTTACGCCAAGTTTATGAAAGATCTGGTCACAAAGAAAAGATCGGTTACTTTTGAGGATGATGATAGAATGCAGCATTGTAGTGCTATTGCTACAAGATCTCTGGTCCAAAAGAAAGATGATCCAGGTGCGTTCACTATTCCTTGTACAATCGGGCTATTACATTTTGCGAAAGCATTATGTGATCTGGGGGTAAGCATAAATCTCATGCCCCTCTCGATTTACAAGAAGTTAGGTTTGGGTGACCCAAAGCCCACTGCGATGCGCCTACTCATGGCTGATCGAACAGTAAAACGGCCCATAGGGATACTTCATGATGTGCTAGTAAAAGTGGAGTCATTTATCTTTCCGACTGATTGTGTTATTCTTGATTGTGAGGTTGATTTTGAAGTGCCTATTATCGTTGGGACGCCATTCCTAACTACGGGAAAAGCCTAAGTAGACATGGAAAGGGGGCAGATGAAATTTCGGTTGAACAATGAGGAAGTGACCTTTAATATTTGTAGGTCTATGAAGCAGAGTGGTGAGCTCCAATCGGCATCTGCTATATCCTACAACATGGGTGAGACATTTGAGACACAAATAGAAGAACGTCTAGGTGTCGAAGCATTAGCGGCAGTGATAATGAACTTTGATATCGATTGCATTGAAGAGTATGAGTCATTAGTCGCGGCTCTTGACCGAGGTGATGTTCGGGTTAAACCGAAGAAATTTGAGCTTGATATGAAAAATCGCGAGTCCCCACCTACGAAACCATCGATAGAGAAGGCTCCAAAAGTTTAATTAGAAGCTCTCCCACCTCATCTTAGGTATGAATTCTTAGGAAATGGTGACACTTTGCCGGTAATCATTGCATCAGACGTGGATGAACAACAGGTTCAGAGTTTGGTGAAGGTACAAAAAAGGTTCAAAAGAGCTATTGGGTGGACCATTGCGGACATTATTGGGATCCCTCCTGGTATTTGCTCTCATAAAATCCAACTCATGCCTGATCATAAACCGAGTATTGAGCACCAGAGACGCTTGAATCCTCCTATGCAAGAGGTTGTGAAGAAGGAAATCATCAAGTGGTTGGATCTCGGAGTAATCTATCCAATCGCCAATAGTAGTTGGGTTTGACCGGTTCAGTGTGTAACTAAGAAAGGGGGATGACTGTGGTCCCCAACGAAAACAATGAACTTGTTCTAATGAGACCGGTTACTGGATGGAGGGTGTGTATGGATTACCGTAAACTGAACTCATGGACCGAAAAAGACCATTTTCCTATGCCCTTCATGGATCAGATGTTGGATAGACTTGCCGGAAAAGGGTGGTATTGTTTTCTTGATGGGTATTCGTGGTATAATCAGATTTATATTGCACCAGAAGATCAAGAGAAAACCACTTTCACTTGTCCATATGGGACCTTTGCGTTCAGAAGAATGTCGTTTGGGTTGTGCAATGCACCCGCAACCTTTCAGAGATGTATGATGTCAATATTTTCTGACATGGTGGAGGATACTATAGAAGTTTTTATGGATGATTTTTATGTGGTTGGTGATTCATTCGAGCGGTGTTTGATTAATTTATGAGACGTTCTTAAGAGATGTGAAGACTGCAATTTAGTACTAAACTGGGAAAAGTGTCATTTCATGGTGAAAGAGGGTATTGTGTTGGGTCATCACATTTCAGAAAAGGGCATAGAGGTTGATCGAGCTAAAGTCGAGGTAATAGAGAGACTTCCCCCACCGATCTCTGTGAAAGGTGTGAGAAGCTTTCTGGGGCATGCAGGTTTTTACCAGAGATTCAGCAAAGACTTTTAAAAGATTGCACACCCATTGTGCAAATTGCTGGAGAAAGAATGTAAATTTTGTTTTGATGAATCCTGTCTTAAATCATTCGGTGAGCTAAAAGAAAAGTTAGTGTCTGCGCCTATCATTATTTCTCCGGATTGGAACAGTCCATTTGAGGTAATGTGCGATGCTAGTGGGGTGGCTCTTGGTGTAGTATTGGGACAGAGAAAAAACAAAATCCTTCACCCCATTTACTATGTTAGTAAAGCGCTAAATGAAGCTCAGAAGAACTACACAGTGACTGAGCAAGAACTCCTTGCAGTAGTCTTTTCTTTTGAGAAATTTCGCTCCTATTTTCTAGGTACTAGAGTTATAGTGCATACTGATCATCAGCACTGAGATATTTGATGGCGAAGAAGGATGCGAAACCTAAGCTGATTCGTTGGGTATTACTACTGCAAGAATTTGACTTTGAAGTGCTGGATAGAAAAGGAACTGAAAATCAAGTTGCTGATCACTTGTCTCGTCTAGAGGATGAAGCTATGAGAGAGTTAGGGGATAAGAATGACATCGATGATACTTTCCCCGATGAACATGTATTCGCTGCTTCACAAGATTTGATTCCATGGTTCGCAGATTTTGTGAACTATCTGGCTATTGATATTGTTCCATCCGACTTGTCCTTTCATCAAAGAAAAAAATGCATGTACGATGTGCTAGAATGTGAAATGTTGAGTGTGTTGGAGGCATGCCATTCTTCACCCGTTGGCGGACATCACAGTGGTATCCGAACCGCTCATAAGATATTACAATATGGTTACTATTGGCCAACTCTTCATCAAGATGCTCATGGGTTTGCTAAAGCATGTGACAAATGTCAACGAGATGGTGGTATTTCAAGAAAGCAAGAGCTCCCTCTAAACCCCATTCTTGTGATTGAGTTATCTGATGTTTGGGGTATTGACTTTATAGGCCCTTTCGTGAGTTCTCATGGAATGAAGTACATTCTAGTAGCAGTAGATTATGTATCTAATGGGTCGAAGCCATAGCCCTCGCAAACAATGAAGGGAAGAGTGTCACTGCATTCTTGAAAAAGAATATATTCTCTCGTTTTGGCACCCCAAGGGCCATTATTATTGATGGGGGCTCCCACTTCTGCAATAGATTGTTCAAGGGGTTATTGGAGAAATACGGGGTTCGCCATAATGTGGCCACTCTTTACCACCCTCAAACTAGTGGGCAAGTTGAAGTGTCGAATCGGGAAATAAAACAGATATTGTCAAAAATAGTGAATGCTAGTAGAACGGATTGGTCAAGGAGGCTTGATGATGCTCTTTGGGCCTACCGGACAGCATATAAGACTCCCATAGGTGTGTCTCCATACCAACTTGTATATGGGAAAGCTTGTCATGTTCCGGTTGAGTTAGAGCATAAAGCCATGTGGGCTATGAAGAAGTTAAAATGGATTGGAGCGAAGCTGCAGAGCAACAGTTAAATGGGTTGAATGAACTTGATGAATTTCGCCTAAAAGCCTATGAGGGCTCAGCACTATTCAAAGAAAACATGAAGAAGTACCATGACAACAAAATTGAAAAGCGAGAATTTATGGTCGGGGATTTGGTGCTTTTATTCAATTCCAGGTTGCGCTTGTTTCCGAGCAAGCTCAAGTCCAAATGGACAGGTCCTTACTTGGTTACCCAACTATTCCCTCATGGAGCAGTTGAGTTGGAAACTAAGGAGGGTGTGCGGTTCAAGGTGAATGAACAGCGCATAAAAATCTATTTCGAGCATACTGAATCGGCAAATGAAGTGATAGAGGCATACCATCTTGATGAAGTCTGAGTAATTGAGTGCCCCCAGTCGTGCCGCTACATTAAATCAGGCACTTGTTGGGAGGCAACCCAATACTTATCGTCTTTTTAGTAATGGTAGCATTTTTCTATTAATGGGTTTTAAATTTGCAGGCACATCACTAGGAAATTCTGCAGAAAATTACTCTGCAGCAGTCACTGACGGACACATCGACGGACCGTTGCGCCTGCGACGGACCGTCATATTCATCCATCGTACCAGGTACGTTTTTCAGTTGTTATGAAACTAGGGCACACACGACGGAACCAACGATGGGCCGTCACAACTGCGACGGACCGTCGTCGGGGAACCGTCGCGTGATTAATAAGGTATACCCGACCCGACCCGGCTGGACCCTTTTCCAAAATCAGACCATTTAAACTCCCCACCCCTCCATATTTCACCCCATTACTTTCTGATTTCTCCCATTACTCTCTCTTTTCAACTTCCCCATTCCCTCCAACCGATCATTTCCCTCTCAAAATTCTCCAAAGCCCTAAAGTATTGTCTACTAGTGGAAACTGCTGCTGTGAGTGTCTACCTTGCCACCGAGTACTTTTGCATCTATTTTTCTCCATTTATACGGTATGTGTATCTAATTTATACTAATTTATCTTGCATTTATGTTACTAGTTAGTATTAAGCTTAGTTCCTCATAGTATTTTGTTTACTTTATACGATTCTGCCTGACCTAGGTTACAAATGTTCGAAATTACCATGTTTACCACCCTAGACATAGGTGCTTTTGCATTGCTAGTTTCCTAGGTAGTTGGGTTAGACACATGTAGGTCCAAAACACTACAAGGTTGATGTGGGTTCATCGGGGTTGCTTAGGGTACCTTTAATCTGTCACTGTCATTCAAAACGAGCCCCTGATGACGGACCGTCGTACCCACGACGGACCGTTGTAGGGTCTGTTCTAAAAGCCCTAGCACCCTGTCCCAACGGACACATGTGACGGACCGTCATCTTCACGATGGTCCATCCTGCACAACCGTTTCGGTTTTCAGAAACCCGGTTTCTAAGGGTCTCTCATGTTTATCCCAAGTGTTTCCTAACAGACACATGTGATGGACCGTAGACTTCATGACGGTCCTCCTACATAACCATTCTGGTTGTCCGAGACCCTGTTTCTAAGGGTCTCTCATTTTTTTCCAAGTTTCCTTCAACGGACACCTATGACGGACCGTCATACCAACGACGGTCCGTCCTGCATGACCGTCATAACGGTCAGAGACCCCTCTCCTAAGGGTCTCCATATTTTTTTTCCAAGTGTCCTACGACGGACATCTACAACGGACCGTTGCAACTATGACAGTCCGTCCTGCACACACCGTCATGCTAGTCAAAGACTCTCCTTCAGGGTTCTCTATTTATACAGAGTCCAAGTACGACACGACGGACCTCACGACGGTCCATCATAGTCACGACGAGCCGTCACCAGGCCCGTCGTGTGTCACTGTTTCTACAGCAATTACATATTATTTTCACTATTTTATTTCGTATGGCTTCGCTTGTCTTGTTTGCCACTACTCGTACTAATAGTGATCCTTTGCAGGTACTATCTACTATGGCACCCAAGCAAGACCGAACCTACGCACGCGGGTGATCAAAGTCTGTTGTCCCATCTTCACGCTTGATCATCGGCTCTAATGATGAGCGGGACCCTGAGTATGTGCCCCCAGGCACTTTCACACCTTCCCGTGCTGCACGGGCTCCCAGAGCCACACCCAAGACGGTGGCGTCCGGCGTAGTCACTGCCTCCCACTCTGATGAGGAGCGCACACTGACCGGCACACCCTCTAGGTTAGCCACAAATGAGAAAGGAGTGTCTGGATCCTTAGGAGTATCATGGTCCAAGGAAGCTTCTGGCTCTGCTGAGGTTCCCGCACCCGCCACTGCTGCAGCGTCGGCCTCGTCTGATGAGGCTGACAGTTCAGACTCTATATCCGGCGCACCATCTCAGGTCCCCACCCCAGCCTCTGACCAGCCAAACCGGTGGTGTGTCGACGGCCAGTTTCAAGTTTACTCCGATGCCAAGTTCCTGACTGATAAAGGAGTAATGACTCGAACACTCACCTTGGGGCGGCTGGTACTTACAGGGAGTCTCCCAACGATGCCAGAGATCCACAAACTCTTCACCAGGCATCGCTTAGAGTGGACAGCATATTCATTGGGACGATACAGCGAGGAAATGGTCCGAGAGTTCTACACATCCTATGTAGCGACTCTCCGATCACAGATTGATAGATGAGCTGCTCCCGCTAAACAGGCCCCACTGGAGCAGGTTCGAGTTCAGGGCGTGCAGGTATACATTTCCCTGCCAGCTATCCGCCGGTTTCTATACGGCGAGAGTGCAGATGCTACTCGGACCCCCATCACTGCCGAGTTTGACTACCGCTGACAGATAGTAAAGGATGGACAGTTCTTGCGTGAGCCAGCACTGAGAGAGACCACCAAGAGGTGGATGGCCCTACACGTGTCAGTAGATGGAGAGGGTGCCGATTGGGTCACAAGCCAAAGGGGGCCATCAAGAAGGCCAACCTCACGTTCATAGCAAAGTTCTTGTGGCTTCTTGTCCGTCACTGCCTTTCCCCCACAGCTGTTGATAACATTGTGACCTGGGATCAAGCAGTGTTGATGGCGGCGATGATAGACGGATTCGAGGTGGACTTCGCATGGCTTCTCCAAGCAGTCATGCACGAGAGGGCATTCAAGGTCACTACTACCTACCCCTTCCTGTGTATGATCTTTGCCCTTTGTAGGTCCGCAGGTGTGCCCATATGGCACGTAGATCAGCTTAAGACCCTGCAGGGCACTGTAGACGTCAACCTCATCAGAGACGAGGCCAATGATTTGGCTCCATGCAGAGGGCCCCATCCAGAGCTGCCCCCACTTGCTGATGATCTTGCGGATACGGTAGCCCAGGCCCACACAGCTACACAAGCGTCCACTGACACTACCCCAGTCGAGTCTATCCCGGGTAGTAGCACAGCCCTGAGCTCTTCTCGCACAGCCCCTCTACCAGCACTGGTCCCACTTGCTAGGGTCCAAAAACTAAAGGCACAAATGGCCACTCTTCTGCATCATATCCAGCCGTGGATGCAGAAGTCGATCACTTAGTCTGAAGAGCGTCTAGAGAGGAAAATGCAGTAGTTTACAAAGCGGAAGATTGCTAAGGTTAACGAGTGCCTGGACGCCTTTGAGTTGAGAGTGTTAGCCCGACCAGCCCCTCCGGTGGATGTGTCGACTCTTCAGGCTGCAGTCGACAGTCGTCGTGCAGACATCGACACGATCCTAGAGGCGAGGGTGCGGAGACTGTCGATCCTGATGAGGACATTGTATTGGCGGCTCTGTTTGCTACTTCAGAAATTCCACCACCTCCTCTTCGAGAGACTTCCAAGAGGCTTAGGGGTCGAGCAGAGGATGAGGCGCGAGTAAGGAAGAAGGAGCGCCGAGATATGGAGGGTGCGAGGAGAGCCTCACTTGCTGAGGAGGAGGCACACCAGATCAGAGCATCACAATTAGCGGCTGGGGCGTCTAGCTCCTGCACTGCAGAGATAGCAGGAGTCACTACTAATGGTGCGGATGTTGCTGAGGACACCAATGAGGGTGTCCAAATTGCAGAGGACGTGGGTTCCGGGAAACCAGACCCACCAGCTTGCTGAAAGACGGCGCTTTGCGCCACAGGTTTGCTTCACCTACCACTCTAATATCTAGATTTTTTTTATGCATTGGGTACAATTGATTGCTTTTTTTGTTGGGGGTGGGGTAAATGGAAAGTGATTGTTAGGGTGAACTCTGAGTATCCCAACTTACTATCCTCTTTTGGGGTTTTCTTGCCTGTGTTCTTTTTCCCCAAAAGACTAATTACTTTTTCTGTTGAACTGGCATGTTTATATCTTTTGTACATAGTTTAACTCTGAAGCTTGATGGCTAAAATGATATCTTAATAAAACTGGAAAATGTTACATGACTAGGCCTAGTAACTGATAATTGTGTGGCTCTAAGCATGAAAGAGAGTTACACCATTACATTACCCTAAGTCTTCAATTCGAACTAGGTGTCTGATAATCTGGTATAGTGATGAGATGTCAAGTGAGTGTGAGGAAATCTGAATAGTCCACTATTGGTACTGAGCTAGAACTTGCCTAGTTAGTCCTGTTAAAAGTAAGCTGTAATAGATAATTAGGAAAGGATCATAGGCCCTTATTCAAGATAGCCCATTTCTAGCATAAATGAAAGAAACCAAATTAAAGTTATCCTTCTTTGATCCAAATAATCTGAGCTTAAAATTTAGACCTTTCTTTTTCACCCCAACCGATCTTTTCTGGGAACAATATGTTGGCCCTGGTCCCTCCTTGGACATGTGCACCTCAGTTTATGCCAAAAGCATAAGTTGAGGGTGGATAATGCATAAACAACCTTCGTTATGGCCCTGGCCCAACTTTGGGTATTGTGTACCTTGACTCATGGCAAAGCCATGAGTTTAGGGTGGCTACTATGAGGAATGCTCTGGAAAGTGGGGTTGAAAGAACAAAGAGAGAGAAAAAACAAAAGTAAAGTGACTCAAGAACTCGTTGAAAGAAAAGTAAAGAAAAAGAGAAATATACAAGAAAAAAAGGGAAAAGAGTCACTTACACAAATGAAGAAAGAAGGGAAAATAGCAAGGTGAAAGAATAGGAGAAACTGGGCGAGATAAAGTGATAGAAAGTGGAAGGTTTAGCCGATATGTCAAGGAGGGCAAAAAGTCACTAATGTATACCTAAATATACCCTACCTGACCCCGAGCCTATGTTACAAGCTAAGAAAGTCCTTTCGTGATCCTAAGGGTTGTATAGAGAACTTAAGGTAGTGAAAATAAGGGCAAGCTTATGGCAAAAGGTATGAATGAGTGTGACTTTGTTCTGAGAGCGAGTGTTGAGAAGTAATCCTTATACTTAACCTGAAATCATTATGTGAAAAAGGAGGATTTTTTTTAAAGTGAGGACACTAGTTGCAATACAAGAATTGTTAGCACCCCGGTGAAAAATGAAGAGGATAGGTGTTAGTGCGTGGTGAGTCTGTGTCATGTTCTGATCCCACAAAATTCAAGCCTAATAGTGATAGCATGCATAGATTTGATGAGATTAATCGGGATTGAAAGCCAAATGATTGCAAAGGATAAAACATGGATACTATTGTACAAAGATTGTGTAGTGAGTCATAGTGCGTCACTTGAGGACAAACAACGAATTTAAGTTGAGGGTGTTGATATACCGTGGTTTCACGGTATTATTAATACTTTTTTCTTAAGTTTAGTGTGTCCAAAAACCTTTTTGTGATAATTTTTATATAAGTTTCTCTTTGTTTTGCAGGAAATCTGTTCAAAGCTAAATGCGGAGATTTTGAGCGAAGAATTGCAGAAGAGACCACCTACGGAGCTGATGACGGTCCGTCGTGCTTGTGACGATCCGTAGGTGGCAGCGTAGAGAAGCTGCTAAAGGAAGATGGGGAATTCTGACCAAGTGTGAGGTTACGTAGCTTGTGACGGTCCGTCTTGCAGGTTCGTCATGAAGTTCAGAGAAGTGATCCCAGTTACCAGATTCCAAGAGTTGAAGTGTTTTGAAACGAAGACCCTCAACGGACCGTTGTGCCTATGACGGTCCGTCATACTTGCCGTCGAGGGGAATGAAGAGAGCAACAGAAGAAATTGCTAAGTACGGGACGACAAAGTCCATGACGGTCCGTCGTGACTCTGACGGTCCGTCGCAGATTTCCAGCAATTAGAATCCTTGTTTAATTAGGTTTTTATGTTTTTATAAATAGTTTGAAAAACCTCATTTTTGAGGTTAGACTCTATGAGATTAGACATATGATTTTTAGACTTTGTGTATTAGTGTTGGATTTTGAGATTCTTGCAAGTGATTTTTTTGATATTAATCAAGCAAACTTTGGATTTTATTATTTCTCATAGAAGTAAGTACATGAATTCGTATTTAATATATTTGAATATTGTGTTTATGGCTATGAATAACTGAACTCCATAACTAGGGTTGTGGGAACCATAGGCAAATAATGAGATAACCACTAATTAAAAGAACAATTCTTGATTAGTGTCTTGCATGTATTAATAATTCTTTCGTTTAGAAGTCTTTTTAACAGATGACCAACGTTAGAACTCGCCTTAATGCTACTTGCTGGACCAAGGAGGTAGATAATAGGAAAAGAATTATTAACATAGATTTAGTGTATACTATATAATAGGCTAGTATTGATTGGTTCGAGGTAATAACTTAGTCAAATATCGAATACGATGCTTAATATGAGGTAAGGATAAGGGTTAGGATAGCAACACACGTAGCCGGACCAAGGTGCGGAGTGAGATTTTCTAGATGCCGGACCAAGGATTTAGAAATACATAACTTATCACTTTGCATGCAAGATACTAGGTAATAATTGTTATGGTTAGAGTTATCAAGTTATGAACCTGTGGGGAACACGTAAACCCTAGTTACTTTGATTAATTGATTAAACTGTCAAGTGTCTCTTTCAAGTTTGTTATTTATTTTCACTTATTTAGAGATAGAAACTCCCCTTTTTTATGTTTTTACTTTCCAAGGAAGTCATTGACCAAACAATAGTAATATTAGGTTGAAGTTAAGTGTAGACTATTTTCCTCGTGGGAACGATCCCAACCTCACTAGTTGGGTTATTTACTTGACACGACCTCTTTACTTCTTATTCGAGAAGTAAGTTTGAGTGTATCATCCGGGAGGAACCCATTTGAAATGGGGTAATGCTAAATCGGGTGGTTCACCTATTGTTTCCTTTTAGTTTTAATTTAATGCTAAATGTATTGTTTTCTTTTTACATTTGATGGGATGCTTGACGTTCGTGAACGAATTCTTGATTCGCCCTTTGTATGCACCTTTTCACCCTTGATGCTCTATGTTTGGTGAATCGCCTATGTTATTCTACAATCAAAATTCCCCAGCTCCTATTTAAAATATTTTCTAACTTTTACTCGAACTCTTTCCAGAAATGTTTAGACCCAAAAAGTTGTAAGGAGAAATATGCCACCCATTCATATAAGAGCACGAGAGTTTAAAAGAGATGAAAACATAGTAGAAGTTGCCAAAGAAAGAAAAGAAAAGAGGAAAGCAAGTTCCAGCAGAAAGGTCCCTATTGTCCCTAGTATTCAATCATGGAAGTGAGGGTTCATTAATATTATCCAGGATTTTAAAGAAGATCAAGATATGGATAATATTGTAAAGGCAAATATAGTTTCTGAAATCGCGTCCGAAGCTGCTAAGGATGATAAGACCCAAAAGCAGAAGGACACAACTCTGAGCACTACCACCCACATCCAAATATATGTACCGGGAAGACAGATTGAGCAATTGCTTAGATAAGATTCCTTTTTTTTTACCTCCCCTTTGTTTTTCATTATTTACATTGCAACATATTGATTAGTTGCATTTGAGGACAAATGGTCTTAGTTGTTGATTATTGGGGTCCACCTTTGTGTTGTTTTAAATTTTGTCTTGCGTATATATATATATATATTGGTTGTCTGTTTAAAAATTTTTTGTATTGCTTTTGCATCTGTTTGAGTTTATGGCTTCTTTTTTATATTTATTGAAAAAATATTTTTGACACCCTTCCAAAATAATTTCATTTTTCGAAGATAATTGACACCTCTTGTATTGAAATTGATTGTTCTTTTACAAATTTGAGAATCAGTTTTGATCAATACCAATTACTTGAATAGAGATCTCAATAGAAAAAATATAAATGTACGGCTACGACGAGGCCAAATGAAGTTGCATAGACAAAATCTGAACTCGTTGCATCTAATTGTGATTAGTCAATGGTCGAACTTGTTCTTTTGTAATGACCGTCACACTAGCGGAAGTGTAAAGTCTTGTTTGGCATAAGTATTGATGCCTTGTGTGATAAGATTACCTTTATAAATGCATGAAAACACCAAGAATTTTCCCAATTAGTTTAGTAGACTAAGTATGCTTTCTCATGATATGATCTGAGGCAATTTTATAGAGTGTGAGTCAATTAGACATATACCTCTCTTGTTACCTAACTTGTGAGCGTATGGACCTTTCTTTAACACCTTTTGAGCCTTAACCTTCTTTTTAAAAAGTTTGATGAATACTAGACCCTTCTTTATCCATCTTCTTTAATCCTCATAAATAATTTGTTTGATTGAAATAGCCAACTTAGTCCAAAATCCTAAGATGGGGTTGGTGAAAAGAAAAGGGAAAAGTCAAGGAAGTCAAGGAAAGACTCCCTTAACCCATGGTGTTGAAAAAAGATGGAAACCCTCCATATAAAAATGAGAAAAAAAAATAAAAGAAAAAGAAAAATAAGAAGAAAAGAAAAGAAAAGAAAAATAAAATTATTGAATAAAAGTGCAAAAGTAATAGAGTTTCGAATCAATCTATGGGAAGTGAATAATAGGACTACTTATGAGCACTAACAAAGATGAGAAATGAACAAGAAAGGAAGTGTTGTGAGCACCACAATTCATGACGATCATTACTCACTAATCCTAAATGACCATACCTTCACACTCTGCCCCATTACAAGACTTAGAAAGACGTTTTTAATCTTGAGGAAACTAAAACTAATGATGACTGGAATATAAAGGAAAACCTATGGGTGAAAGCAGGCATTGTGTTCCTATTTTTGAGAGTGTATGTTGTATTTGATTCTTGAAATTTAAATTGATTATACATTTGTATGCGAAAATAGAATCATCATTTGTGTGAGGTCATTCAAATGCTTTTGTTGAGCTTGAACTTGTACTTGAAGCAAGTAATGCGAGCTTAAGAATCTTTTGTGATGGTGTGTCATAAATTGAATGATTGAGTACAAAATTGATCCATGCTAAGTAATTTGAGTCTTGTTGTGAACATTCATGATTTAGTCTTGTGTAGCACCATTTGAGAAATCCTTTTTGAACTGCTGAACTTGAGTTTTACTTTAAGTTGGGGTTGCTGATGAGTCCAAAAATTGGACTCATATAGGGCTATATTTTAGTAGAAATATTCTCCTCTCTTACTTTTTTATCTCAGTGTCGTATAAAAACTCTTAAGTTTCAAGTATTTGAAGTTTTAAAGAAATCATGAACACAATGTCACAAAAAGGATCAAAAAGGCTGAAAATAACAAAAAATGAGTTTCAAGTATTTGAAGTTTTAAAGAAATCATGAACACAATGTCACAAAAAGGATCAAAAAGGCTGAAAATAACCAAAAAAAATGAAGCTTGAGCATCGCCAAGTCCACTTGGCGAGTCATCGATACACATGGATGCTGCCTTTTGTTCTAGTGTGCTGAGCTCTAAAGAAAATGATCAAATCACTGGAAGAATGGAGCATCGGTGTGTCGATAAATATTTCCACAAAGCAATACTATATCGCATAATGGTCAAGAACACAAGGATGTTGTGGGCAAGAGTAGAAGCAACAAAGTTGACAAAGGGAAAATTGCCGACTTGATTAGTGATTCACACTTAAATCATTGAGTGATAGTTGTAACATAAATTCTGAAAACTATAATACTTTTCTTATAAGTTTAATGGAGTTCCAAAATAGAGTAGAACATTATCATATTTTTAGTAGTTTTCATATTGTTACTCTCGAGTTTTGTAAGGGTTTTGAAGACTTGAATAATTAAGCGTTTATTCTCTTCAATTTGGAAGTGGGTCTCCTTGATTCTTCTTTCTTTGCTCAAATTAAGACTTTATTTCTCATACCCATTTAACTTTAACACCATTGAAGGTGTAATATATATTTCTTGATGTGTGACTAAAACCCCTCATTATTGGGGTGTGATTTAGCAAATATGGGTTAATATTGCTGTTAGGTCTTGCTTGTTGCCAGACTAAATGTAGTTTGATGGCTATTTTTTCTAGTGGTTATGGTTTAATCTAATGTATATTTAATATAAAAACATGTTCACCCATGTGTTCTTGGTTTGCTTAAGAAAGAAGTCGCTAAACCAAGACTGGTAGATTGATGGCCTAAGGACTGCGTAAGTTCAGTACGAGAGGGCGAGCCCTATTGTCACAACTGGGATCTAGACCCTAGCCAAAACCGGTGTCTTTGACCTTTTGGAGGTCGCAAAAAACCCTACATACATCATCATTACATCGTAAATGTTAATTTTAGCAGAAAATTTAAAACTTTGTTTGCTTCAAAGTATACATAGACTTATTAGTAAAAATTGAATTATATCACATCACTTCACAACAACCATCTAATAATGAGATATTCAAATGAAGGAAATAGTTCATTACTTCTTAAATATAAAGTTGTCAAAATGGTACCAATACAACCTCTGAAATAAGTAAGAAAGAAACACTAGTGAAACATCCTCCACCAGCTCATGCCTACGTCTATGCTAGAATATAAGAGATAAGCATCCTGGAAAGCATGAGGCCTACCAAGTCGGGATGAATTCTCCATCTCCGCATAGCACCTGCACCTAAAAGTAAGGGTTGTATGGAATTAGTACACACCCAGTAGCTTCTCTTTCAGCTTCTTAACCGCGTGGGGCCTTTCTCTCTCTTCCTCTTTTTTGAAGTTACTAAGTATGGGTGTATGCAAGTACACACCAAGGAAATTCATTATTAAGAAGAGCTCTCTCTAAACAATATGAGTTATGGAAAGCCAAGTCCCTTGACTTTCCAAATTAGATTCGGAAAGTCGTGCTCTGAGATTTAACATGCATCATCATTCTTTTCATATTTCACATTACACATAACACATTTCATTTAGCACATACATATATCACATATCTTTCATTCATATGCCTTGAAACCTTTGACTCACAAACTTAACGTCAGGACTTCCCAAATGAGGGCTAACCATATGGGACTTCAACTAGGCAGTCTTCTTTAGCAAACACAGAGTCTGCTTCATTCATTCATACGTACTTCATTTTTCATTCATTTATATACCTAGGATGTTGTTTAGGACTCTCATCTGGTTCACTGTGCAATGACCACGAATGACCTACTCTCATTACTAGAGTCTAGTTCACCTCTTGATTATCCTATCCAAAAATCTTTGGTATCATTCATTTCATTGTGTGCATTACATGAGGCTGGCCTCATTAATTCTTTGGGAACTTTATCTTTAACCGACATAGATCATGTGATCTCCATGAAATACAGTGTCTACCCCATACCGAAAAGAGGTGGAATAACCGGACAAAGTGAAACCAAAATATTCTAGCATGTATAAGGAAATGAATCCTGCTGCATAGGTTTAAAGACTAGGAGATATAAGCAGGCACATACCCTCATAAATGGACAGTCTCATCTCATGAGATTTACATAAACCTCTGCCTTCCCGAAAGAAGAAATCATAACTCATAGCTAGCCTATTGTTTCTCCATATAATGTTCCATTACATTCGTCTCACACATCATAGAAGCTCACTTCTAGCATGAGGGCAGGATTTCCCATTACATGATTTCTCATTTCATCATTAGTATTAAGTGTGCATTAATCTCATTATTTTCATTAGATAGTTTCTCAGAGACTATTATCTTTATTAATCATACACTCTCATAGGTGAGTACGATTTTTGGTAATATTTACTTGGGCTCATTTGAGATTGATCTCGTCTTCCATATTAGCATCTTATCATATAGTCACCCCATTCATAAACATTAGCATATTAGCTTTTCATAATCACTCACCCCTTTACTTGAATGTTCATTTCTTCATATGCCAATGTACTATGCCTTTTAGTGGACTTCACACACATACTTAACCCTCCTGGGGATACATTATTTCATCACATACATCTTAGGTTCACAGATTTTTTAACGTACGTTGGACTTATGATTCCATATGTACAAGCCATGAGGCTTCCTTCATATTTCGTCTAAGTGACTCATATTTACCCAAGATTATGTGGTACAAGACTTATGCATCTTTTCAGTATGCCAAGGTCTTGCGTTCGATTCCTATGGACAAAATTCAATAAATATTTATTCAGGTTAGACTTATGTATCAATACGGAGTTGGGCAAGGTAACCCGATTTCAAATCCCTTGGACAACACTTAGTTTTTTACTAATTTTATTTAAAATTTTTAGGCTTGGGGACCCGAGGTCGATCCCCAACGCCCACACTTCTTTTTTTTTTCTTTCTTTTCTTTCCTTTTTCAGCTGAGGCCAAGAGATTGTGGGATATATCCCCCACAACCTCATTTTATTTTTCTTTAATTTTTCTCCTAACTTCCTCACCTATCCGAGAGGTTGTGGGTTCGATCCCCACACATCTCAAATTTTAATTATTTCCCTCTTTCATTCTTTCACTTCAGCCATACCCAATTTCGAATCCCCCTTACCTCATTTTTAATATTAAATTTTTAGTAGCTTAAATATGATGAGGTCTTGGGTTCAATCCCTAATGACCTCACCTCCTAAAAAGAAATTTAATATTCAAACTCCTCCACACCGCCCATGCCGAGACAAATTTCCAAATTTTTTGAAATTTAGTCCTCCTTTCAATCAACTTTTTCTCAACATGTCTACGTTTGATTTTTATGGAAAATCCTATAGTCATTTCATACATCATTATATGCCTTATTTCCAAGAAATTTTACACAAAAACACTACGTTTTAACATGCCATTTTCATTCTCCAAACCATGCCCAAGAACACGGTTGTGCATACATTTTGCACACGTTTATAATCACATAATTCCAAACATACATACATGAACATAATCATCACAAAAACACTTTACATTCCTAAATTCCACCAGCAATCATACCCAACCTACAAGAATCGATGGGAGCTAGTGACAGGGATATGCAAGGCGGAACATTCCTAGTTTTCAAATTAGAATTCGACTTAATCTTAGGTGTATCTTTGCAAAGGGACCAAGAGGGAAAAAACCTATAACTTTTTCGTCATTTAACACCTTCCAAACCTGATCTCAAGTTATGCTAACTCCCACGAAAAACAAATGCTTCTCCAACAAAAAATCACGTGCAAACCATTTGAAAAAAGATTTTTCTTTTCACTTTTAGTTAATTTTTTCTTTTGATTTTTATTGTACAATTTCTTCAAGAGTGATGAACTTTAATTTTTTTTTCTGATGATGAGCGTGAGAATGAGAGTTGAGAGGGATGGGAGTAAGTGTAGGATTAGGAGTTTTAGTTCAATACTTAGTCAAACTAGGACTCCTTTCCTTTTATTGTTAAAAATCTAACTTTTTAAAGGTTAGGTTAAATAAATAATCATGCCCTTATTTAAATTAGATAATAATATAACAGTACTACCCTTATCGAATCAAGGTGAAGCTTAACTCACGAAAAGGGCCAAATTTAGGTCAAACCTACCAGAATTGTCCATTAATCACATCAATTAATTAATTAATTTAATCTCTAGATAAATAACGGTACTACCCTTATCCTAGAAAATACCATTTTACCCCTAGACCCTCCAAACTTAAGATTACCCCTTTCAAGTCCGGTTAAGACTCATCCGTGTGAATCTTAATATTCAGGTGCCCTACATGGCTGGACCCAACCTTTCCTAGCTCTACTTACTCACAAAGTTGGTTGGCTTAGATGGTGCATAGGTTCAGAGGTTTGGTTCCACGTGCATCAATTCGTGTGAACCCGATCTATTCAAGGAATTCTAGGTACGTTAGGCATTACTTAGCATGGTTTTTTCGGGTTGTTACATTATCCCCCCCATAGGAACACTCATCCTGAATGATACTTCTAATTATATAGCACAATGCCAGTCATATCATAACATAAGTACTATGCACAGTCAAGCAATAGCAACAAAGAATCAAGGATATAAGGAAACTTAGACTTAAGAGTAGGAAGTCTAACCTCAATAGATGAAAAGATGAGGATATCGGGATCTCATATTGGCCTCGACCTCCCACATAGCACCCTAAAAAAGATGGTTCCTCCACAATACCTTTACTGCGGCAAGCTCTTTATTTCTCAATCGCTTCACTTTTCGGTCTAAAATCTTAACAGATTCCTCCTCATAGGACAAGTATTCATCAACTCCCAAACCTTCTACTGGAAGAATCGGTGTTGGATCAACAAGTCACTTCTTTAACATAAAGATATGAAAAACTGGATGAACAGAAGCTAGCTCCACAAGCAACGCCAACTCATAGGCTACCTCACCCACACGCTGTAGAATCTCGTATGGACCAACGTACCTCCGATTCAGCTTTACCTTCCTGCCAAACCTCATTACCCCCTTCATGAGTGATATCTTCATGTAAATATGGTCACCAACAGCAAACTCTAAGGGTCGCTTCCTGTTTTCTGCATAAGACATATGTCGGCTGTAAGCAGTAGCCAACCTGTTCCTAATAACTCTAACCTTCCCTAAGCCATTATGAATGATCTCTGGACCTAAAATGGATGACTCTCAAACCTTGAACCACCCAACTGGTTTGAATGGTGCCATCCAAATGTTGGAGTGATAGTTGGTATTATACCAAAACTTTATTAATGGCACATAGTCAGCCAAACTACCTTTGAAGGCAATCACACACGCTCTCAACATGTCCTCCAATGTTTGAATGGTGCACTCTGCCTGCCCATCTGTCTGTAAAAGGAAAGCGGTACTGAGCTTTACATGTGTGCTTAAGCCCTTCTTGAAGGATATCAGAAATAAAGAGTGAACTAAGATCCTCTATCCGAAATGGTAGACAAAGGAATTCTATGCCACCTCACAATCTCATAAATGTAGAGTCTCGCATGATCCTCGTTCTTGTAAGTAGACTTCACAGGGATAAAGTTGGAAGACTTAGTCATGTACACAAGAACCCATATGGAGTCATGCTATCTCCTAGTCATCGAAAGACTGATGTACCATGGTTTCACGGTAGTTTCAATGATTTTTTCATTAATTTTATTGTGTGTCTAAGGCCTTCTTGTATTAGTATTAATGTATTTTTCTCTTTGTTTGTAGGAACTCTATCCAGGATGAATACGTGGAAGAATTGTGCTGAAATTGTAGAAGTGACGACCTACGGAGCCATCGACGGTCCATCAACCCCTCGACAATCCGTAGGTGGCCACCGTTGTGTGAAGGAAATGCTACTGAAGGAAGGTATGGGAATTATGACTAAGTGTGAGGCTACAGAAGCTCTCGACGGACCGTCACGTCCACGACGGATCGTCCTGCTCATCTGTTATCATTAACAGAAAGTAGCTCCACTACCTGACTTCAAAAGATTCTAAGTGTGAAGTAACGGAGGTCATCAACTGACCATCGTTCTCTCAAAGGACCGTCATCCTTGTCCGTCAATGGTAACACTAAGTTGGAGAAGAAAGCATCTGAAAAAGAAGCTAAGTGCGGAATGACGGGGGGCTCAACAATCAGTCGTGGCCTTGACAGTCTGTTGGTCCGGTCGTTGACTCAGATGCATTTTTGGGCAAATTTTCCTTAAATAGATTTCCTTTTTATGTTAGGACTTTTTAATTATAAATACTGGTAAACACCTCGTTTTTGAGGTTAGACTCTTGGTTATTTTTCTAATTTTTAATATTTGCTTTTGAATATTGGGTTTTGGAAAATACTTCATTTTTTCTAGACTCATTTATGGCATTATTTTCTCGAATTCAAGTGATTTTCTGGATTTTCTTGAATCTCTTCAAAGTAAATACATGAATTCTTGTCTAGTCAATATGAATTGTGTACTTATGAACATGGCTAACTAAATCCATAACTAGGGTTGTGGGAACTATGGGTAAATAACAAGGTAGAAACTAGCTAAAATAACAAATCTAGATTAGTGCCTTACATGTATTGATAATTCTTTCATTTAGAAGTGTTTGTAATGAGTGCACGCATTAGAACTCGCCTTGTTGATACTTCATGGGACAAGGAGATAGAGAATAAGAAAAGAATTATCAACGTAGATTTAGTATACAGTATCTAATAGGGTAGTGTCAATTGGTGCAAAGTAACAACTAAGCCGTACATCGATTATGACACTTAATATGAGGTAAATGTAAGGTTTAGTAAAGCATACACACGTAGCTGGACAAAAATGCATAGTGAAATTTCATAATTGTCACACCAAGGAATTAGGGATACCTAAATTACCACTTTGCATGCAAGATACTAGAAAAGGATTGTTATATCTTGAAGTACTGTGCTATGAACCTGTGGGGAACACTTATGTCCTAGTTACTCTCATTACTTGATAAATCTCAAATATTCATACTTTCTACTTGTTTACTTACAAAAATTTAATTACTTTTTTGATTAAAACCCCCCTTTTGTTACCTGTTTTTGGAAAGGACTTGACTAAATAGAAGTAATAGAAGGTTACAGTCAAGTCTAAATCATTTTCCTCGTGGGATCGACTCCAACATCTTAGTTTGCTTCTTTACTCAATACGACCACTTATATTTCTTTTCGAGAGGTAAATTTCAGCGTATTAAATTTTGGCGCTGCTGCCGAAGAAAGTGGCTTTTAGATTAACTTTAAGCACATTACCAAAGTTTAATCATCAATTGCATAATTTTACTTTTTCTCTTTGTTTTTGTCTCGTGTAGATCTAACTTTCGTGTATGCCCAGTACGCGGAGTAGAGGAGAACCCATAATCTCACCCGACCCCAAACTAGAGCGTAAACTGCGCAAAATAAACCAAAATTTGGGTATTCTTGAAGATGATCACAACTCGGAAATTCCACCACCAATTGATGCTCATGATCAATTATTACCTGAAAATCATGGGGAAGGTGAAATATGGAGGCAACCTCCCGCTCCACACCCTCAAGAGTATTATAGGGGATATGATAATTTTACTAACTCTGACGGGCCACTTGTCTTGCCTTCCCCAACAACACGGCTATACTTTCATGGTAACTAGTAGTATGATGCAAATGATCACCGCTAGAGATTGTTTTCGGGGCTACCTTCTGAGGATTCTGATGCTCACATCGACAAGGTGAGGTCAGCGTGTAAGAATTGTGTGGGGAGGCCTGATGTGAACATGGACGTCATTGGGTTAAGAGTGTTCCCTCTCTCACTGAAGGGGGAGGCTGCTATATGGTTTACCGATCTCCCCTATAACTCAATCTATACTTGGAATCATTTCAAGGATGTGTTCTAGCACGTTACTACCTAGTGTATAAGAAGTTAAACCACAAAGATAGGGTGAACAAATTTGTGGCACTACCGGGAGAATCAATCAGTAGTTCTTGGGATTGGTTCACCTCGTTCTTGAGAAGTGTCCCCAATCACCGCATCAATGATGAGTCACTGAAAGAGTACTTCTATCGGGGACAAGATGATAATAATAAAGCAATACTGGATACGATAGCGAGTGCTGGTTATGGGGAGTGTCCTTATGCTGAGATCGCTGAGAAGTTAGCAAAAATCTCCCGAAATAATTAAGCTTGGAGAACTAGCAAGTCAGATACTGGGAGAAATACTTTTGCAGTGCAATCCGCACACAACCCAGCCAAAGATAAGATTCATGAATAAATAGCTGAAATGAGAACTGATCTTGGGTTTATGTTGAAACACGTCACTAGGGGTGCAAAAAAGGTAAATGCGGTGAACTACTTGTCTAAACCACCCACGCTGACTGATGAATATTACTATGAGGAGAACTCTTATGCGGTAAATGAGCAGAAGGGGGTTTCCGACCAAACGCCCAAGGCTCCAACTAGGATAATTAGCGCCAAGGTCAAAGAAATAAAGGTCAGAACTATGGTAATTACAACCAAGAGGGTCATCAAGTCCCAGATGGATGATGAGATTGTAAGCAAACCATTGACCCACCGATGCCGTCTTGTGTAGAAAATGTTATAAAAGGCGATGATGAGGTATTGGAGGTTAGTGGTGACTTAGGAGACAAAACGGGGAAAGAAGTTGAGATACCCCAAAAGGTGACCCCATTCCTAGACAACCACCTCCATTCTTGTAGAAATTAGATAAAAAAAGAGGACGATAAAAATGGCATTTTATCACTATGCTCAAACAGCTTTCCATCAATGTCCATTTGATAGAAAGTCTTGAACAAAATGTCTGGTTATGCCAAGTTCATGAAAGATATGGTCATTAAGAAAAGACCGGTCAATTCAATGGATGATGATATAATGCAACATTGTAGTGATATTGCTAAAAGGTCTCTAGTTCAAAAGAAAAAAGATCTGGGTGCCTTCACTATTCCATGTACAATTGGGTTATTACACTTTGTGAAAGCATTATGTGATCTTGGGGCAAGCATAAATCTCATGCCTCTCTCTATTTACAAGAAATTGGGTTTGGGTGACCTAAAGACCACTAGATGCGGCTAGTGATAGCCGATCAAATGTTGAAGAGGCATATTGGAATACTCCACGATCTGTTAGTAAAGGTGGAGTCATTCATTTTTCCAGCCGATTTTGTGATTCTTGATTGTAAGGTCGATTTTGGAGTTCCTATTATTCTTGGGAGGTCATTCCTTGCTATGGGTAGAGCCTTGGTTTATATGGACAAAGGGAAAATGAAATTTCCGTTGAATAATGAACACGTGACCTTTCAACATTTGTAGGTCCATGAGGTAGAGTGTGAGAACCAATCGGTATCTACCATATACAGGGTTAAAAAGTCATCTGAGGTGCAAATAGAAGAGTGTTTGGGTGTAGAAGCACTAATGGAAGTGATTATAAATTTTGATAGTGATTGCATTAAAAAGTATGGGTCATTGGTCGGGGCACTTGATCGAGGTGATGTTCGGTTTAAACCAAAGAAGTTGGAGTTAGATATAACGCATCGTGAGTCTCCACCTGCGAAACCATATATAGAGGAGGCTTCAAAAGTAGAACTTAAGGCTCTACCACCTTATCTGAGGTATATATTATTAGAAAAAGGTGACACTTTTCCGGTAATTATTGCATCAGATTTGAATGTGCATCGAGTTGGGAATTTTGTGGAAGTGTTATAAAGGTTCAAAGAGATATTGGATGGACTATTACGATATTATTGGGATCCTCTTGGGATTTGTTCACAAAAAAGCCAACTCATGCACGATCATAAGCCAAGTATTGGGCGCTAGAGATGTTTCAATGCACCTATGCAAGAGGTGGTGAAGAAGGAAATCATTAAGTGGTTTGATGCTGGAGTGATATAACCAATCGCCGATAGTAGTTGGGTATGACCAGTTCAGTGTGTACCTAAGAAAGGGGGAATGACTGTGGTTCCAAATGAGAAAAATGAGCTTATTTCTATGTGGCCGGTGACTAGATGGAGGGCATGTATGGATTACCAGAAATTAAATGCATGGACCGAGAAAGACCATTTTCCTATGCTCTTCATGGATTAGATGTTGGATAGACTTGCAGGAAAGGGGTGGTACTATTTTCTTGATGGATATTTGGGTTATAATCAGTTTTCTATTGCACCAAAAGATCAAAAGAGAACCACCTTTACTTGTACTTATGAGACCTTCGTGTTCAAGAGAATGCCATTTGGGTTATGTAATGAACCAGCCACATTTCAGAGATATATGATGTCAATATTCTTCGATTTGGTGGAGGACCCGATTGAAGTGTTTATGGATGATTTTTCAGTGGTTGGTCAGTACTTTGAGCGGTGTTTAAATCATTTGTCTGATGTTCTTAAGAGGTGTAAAGATTCTAACCTTGTGCTAAATTGGGAAATATGTCAGTTCATGGTGAAAGAATGTATTGTATTGGGTCATCGCATGTCAGAGAAGGGTATAGTGGTTGATCGAGCTAAAGTTGAGGTGATAGAGAGACTTCCTCCACCCATCTCTGTAAAAGGTGTGAGAAGTTTTCTTGCGCATGCAGGCTTTTACCGGAGGTCCATCAAGGATTTTTTAAAGATTGCACATCCTTTGTGCAAGTTGCTTGAGAAAGAGTGTAAGTTTTGTTTTGATGAATCCTATCTTATGGAATTTGGTGAATGGAAGGAAAAGTTTGCGTCTGCACCTATCATCATTTCTTTGAATTGAAGCAAACCACTTGAGGTGATGTGTGATGCGAGTGAGATTGATCTTGGTGTGGTATTTGGACAAATAAGGGACAAAATCCTTCATTCCATTTACTATGCTAGTAAAGCCCTTAATGAAGCCCAAAAGAACTACACCGTGACTGAAAAAGAGCTCCTTGCAGTACTCTTTGCTTTCGAGAAATTTTGCTCCTATTTGCTTGGCACGAGGGTTATAGTGCGTATTGATCATTCTACTTTGAGATATTTGATGGCAAAGAATGATATTAAACCGAGTTTGATTTGTTGAGTATTACTATTGAAAGAATTTGACTTTGAGGTGAAAGATATGAAAGGGACTGAAAATCAAGTTGTTGATCACTTGTTCTGATTAGAAGATGAAGTAATGAGGGAGTTAGGCGAAAAGGCTGAAATTGATGATACTCTCCCTGATGAGCATGTACTGGCGTCCTCCCAAGAATTGATTCCATAGATCGCAAATTTTTCAAATTATGTGGCTAGTGATGTCATCCCACTGGACTTGTCCTTTCATCAAAGGAAAAGTTCATGCATGATGTGAAAATTTTCTTTTGGCATGAGCCATACTTATATAGGAGTTGTGTCGATGGGATTATTCGGCGTTGTGTGCCGGAAGTTGAGATGTTGAGTGTTTTGGAGGCATGCCATTCTTTGCCTATAGGTGGGCATCACGGTGGTATCCGGACGACTCAAAAGATCTTGTAATGTGGATACTTTTTCCAACCATCCACCAAGATGCTCATGAGTTTGCCAAGGCATGTGCTAAATGCCAAAGAGATGGTGGCATTTCGAGAAAGCAAGAGGTCCCTTTAAATCTCATTCGTCTATATGAACTGTTTGATTTGTGGGGCATTGACTTTATGGGCCCTTTTGTGAGTTCTCATGGGATTAACTACATTCTTGTGGAAGTCGATTATGTGCCAAAATAGGTAGAAGCTATCACACTTGCGAATAATGAAGTGATGAGTGTCACCGCATTCTTCAAAAAGAACATATTTTCTAGATTCGGCACCCCAATGGCTGTTATCAGTGATGGGGGATCCCACTTTTGCAACAAGTTGTTTAAAGTATTATTGGAAATATATGGGGTTTGCCATAATGTGGCCACTCCTTACCATCCTCAGACTAGTTGGCAAAAGGAGGTGTCAAACAGGGATATTAAGCAGATTTTTGCAAAAACAGTGAATGCTAGTAGAACTAATTTGTCAAAGAGGCTTTATTTGGGCCTACCGGACAGCATACAAACTCCCATAGGTATGTCCCTATACCAACTTGTATTTGGGAAGGCTTGTCCCTTACCGTTTGAATTAGAGCTTAAGACCATGTGGGCAATGAAGAAATTGAAAATGAATTGGAATAAGGTTGCAGAACAGAGGTTAAACGGGTTGTATAAGCTTGATGAATTTAGCTTGAGGCCATATGAAAGTTCAGCTATCTACAAAGAAAAGATGAAGAAGTACCACAACCAAAAGATTGAGAAGCGCGATTTTTTAGTTGAGGATTTGGTGCTTCTGTTCAATTCTAGGTTTTACTTGTTTCTGGGCAAATTCAAGTCCAAATGTACTTGTCCCTATTTGAACACACAACTATTCCCTCATGGTGAGGTTGAGTTGGATAAAAAGAAGGGTTTTAGGTTCAAGGTGAACAGGAAGCGAATCAAAATCTATCCAGGGCATGCTGAAACGGCGAATGAAGTGATCGAGGCATACCATCTTGATAAAGTCTGAGTAATCAAGAGTCCTCCGTAGTGCTGCGATGTTAAATTAATCATTGAGTGGGAGGCAACCCAATATGTATCCTCTATCCAACTATAGGTTTTTGTAAAGATTGATTCATGTTCATCACTTGTAACAAGTTAAGTTAACCTTAAAAGCCATTAATAACATGCATACATAATACATAAGTCTTCATAACATAAGAGAACCGCACCATAACCACTCTTAAGTTGAAGTCTCGTACCCTCACTCATGCTATGTAGTACCCCTTAAAGAGTCATATCAAACCTCCATGTTCTTCACATAATTCATATTCTTACCTTATAGGGAAAATAGGCTTAACCGACATGGACCATGTGAACTTCATGGAATCCGATATACTACCCCCACTCCTAAAATAGGTGTCCAACTTGCCTAAGGTAAAACTAACATTTTAGTTTTTAAGTGGATCCACTAGCTAAGGACCTATGTGGTCACATAGTTATGGGATCTTAAGATTTCTACTAGAAACCCTAACTTCTAACGTAGTGGCTTCCATATCAAGTGACACCATATAGGGAACACAACTACTAGTGTGAAGGAACCCATCTCATATTCAAATCCACTAGGTGCTAAGCATAATTCCATTTAGTAGTCAAACTGATTCTTTACTTTAGTTCATGTTCATAAAAAAATGCACTAGGCACTCAACAACATATCATCATAGTAGCTCATTTATTCGTTAGGTGAGAATGTCCTTTCAACCTTAGAATCATCAACATGTGAGTAAACCTTTCACATTTTATTCATAGTGTTATAATTAGAATAGCCTTTCAATAAACATAACAAACATATCATAGTTATAGTCATTCACACATAGTTATGTGTAAAGGTAGAGAGAGAAGGATCTTGATATCAATACCACTAATACACAATAGTTAGAGGATTATCACTACCTAAGTGATTGACGAGTTCATATTATACAATCCTTATCACATAAAGAAACCCTATCAAATTACCCTTCAATGCTAAGGACCAAGATAAACCGTAACTCCGAGAATAACCACATTAGATAGAGAAATATCATGATCTAACAACTTAATTAATGTAAACATATTCAATTGTCAAGCCCCCATTAATTAAGCCATACCATAATTCACAATTTAAGAATAATCGGAAATCATGGGTCCAAGAGAGATTTTCATCAAAATCCATCAATACTCCATTAATACAATTGTAAATAATCATAATTAATCATAATGTACCATAATTAAACAATTGAAATCCTTTTTGAAGAATACCAATTACTACATGTAAATCCTAGGTTTTGGAAATTAATAAACTATCTTGACCTTGATCTTGCTCTTCAATAGAGTTCATAGAGAAAAATATTTTGGAGAGGAAGTTGGTTGAGTTTTGAGATTCTGAGTTGTGACGTGTTAAAAGTGTAGGTTAATAGTTAAAAATACTTAAATATGTCCAAAAAGATATTAGTAACAGTCCCCACCCTTAATTAATTAAATTTAATTTTACCAATTTACCCCTTTGTTGGCCGAGTATAGGTGTCTCCCACGTGTGATCTACAACTGCCCCGCCTACGAACCGCAGGTGGAGTTACTTCCTTACCGGTGAAATGTAGTTTGCTTTATCAAGAAGGAGGACCAAGTAAAGGATGTGGAGACTAAGTCCTTACCCGCGACCTCACCTATCGGAAGGGGGTCTACCAACGACTCATAGGTGCCCATCCGTAGGTGGTGCTGTCGTTTGACAACATTTTGGGCCTTTACTTGGGTCCTCCTCAAGGACCCTTGGGAGGTAGGTCCTTGGGGGTCATGCCTTGACGTGTAGATCATAAAACATTAGTACTAAGTTAGGGAGGTCCTTTTTTTGACTCTTATCTACATATTAACCCTATTTAGGACCCTAGACTACAAGTTAGGCTCTAGCTTAGGTCATTAGATTCTTGAGGTGTTACATTATCTCTCCCTTCGGAACATTCATCCTGGAATGATGATATTGACACCAAACTAAGTTAGAAACTCAAGACTGACAACCAATTACGCATGAAGCATAAAAAATGTGCAAAACTTACAAATGCATTATTCACCTCGTGCTCTATTCAAAAGAAGGAAACTTCAACTCCATCTCAAGACATGGTCAATGCAATACAAGAAAGTAGGAACTACATCTACCAAATCAATATGCATGAAATGAAACATATATCATGTTCATATGAGGAACTGCGTTCTCCAACCAAAACAAGCTCAAAACCAAATTATGGAGCCAACATGTCATTCCATAAAAAAGACTGCTAAACATGTTAATCAATTCACCTCATAAAGTCAACTATACAATCATCATACAAAAATGCAAATCAACATGAGGATCATATAAATCATGAAATCTCAATTAGCACTAAACATGAATTCTCACAAGAACATGCCCAACATAAGGAAATTATGGAAAACTCATGCAATACACAAGACTCCTAAAACACTAAAAACTCAAGAGGAACTACTTACCTTAAGTTTAAGTAGGAGTAGAAGTAAAAATATAAGGACAAAGGGACTTCATATCAGCCTTGGCCTCCCATGTATAATCTTCAACTAAGTGATTCCTATGTAATACCTTAACAGAAGGTACCTCATGTTTTCTCAACAATTTTACTTGCCGGTCTAGAATCTCTATCGGGACCTCTTCATAAGAAAGACTCACCTCAACTCCTAAGAAATCTAAAGTAATGATGGATACTGGATCACCAATAAAATTCCTGATCATGAAAACGTGAAATATTGGGTGAACCGGAGTCAATTCATTTAGAAAGTCTAGCTCATTTGCAACTTTCCCAACAAAAAATTCATTAAATTTTGAAAAAAAATATATCTAGTGAAAATAATAAGACATTATACAAGATAAATATCTACATTACTTGAGATTAAGTTTAAGTCATGTTACAACATTTATTTTTGGTCTAGCTAGTAAAAAATATGTTTGGGTAAAATTTTGTAATACTATTGAATTAAAACGAGCTTAAATAGAACACGACATGAAATATGGATACAGAAAATTGATATTATCGAATCTAAGTTATAACTTAGCTTTGAGATTGAGACGTATTTATTATTATTATTACAGTATCAAGAACAAAATAGGACCTTTTTACTTACTAGATTTTTCTGATGAAGTTCTTCCACTCACAGATGTTTTCAAGAATCCAAAATGCTTTCCCAAAACAGATTTACCCTGAATAGAATAACATATTCTCATTGTCAATAAACAATATATTCAGTGTAATTTCACAAATTATCGTGAGACTGACAAGTACAGCTTTATGTCTATAACAATAATAATAATAACGACATATTTAGTATAATCTCATTACTATGAGATCTGAATAGCGTATTGCATACACATAGTAGATGTACTTCCTTGATATAGTCAACTTTTATAACTGGTCATTGATTTGCTCACCCTAAATGTCGAAAAAAGTAGTTGACTAGTGGAGCTGAGTTTTCAACTCCCCCCCCCCCCCCGAAACTATGAAATAGATTTTCTATTATATGCAGATGATACAACCAATGATCTCAGCAGAGACACACAAATAGTGTCAATAGATAGTCTCACAAACCAATCATAGGCTACTCAAACACTAATAGCATAACAAGTAAATAAAACCATAAGCAACACAACTGATAGCATGATCAGATTATAAAATTCCCCCCTTTGGCATCGTTTCAAGATTTGGTCTAGGACCACATACGAAGGACTAAAGTTCCCCTACTTACCAAACCTCATTACACTTTTCATAGGTGAGATTTTAAAGTAGACCCAATCACTAACATCAAACTCTAGATCTCTCTTCTATTACCGCGATAGGACTTTTTCCAACTTTGGGCCATTTTCAATCTTTCTGTAATTAGTCAAACCATTTCAATGACCTCATATACTAAATCAAGACCAATTAGGGAAAATTTCCCTTTTTCAAACAAACCCACCGGAGGCCTACACCTTCGAGCATATAGTGCTTCAAACGTTGCCATGCCAATACTTGAGTGGCAACTATTATTATATAGAAAAAATCTATCGACAATAGATGATTATACAAATTACCTTCGAAATCAATAACACACGCCTTCAATATGTCGTCTAATGTTTAAATGGTGCGTTTGTCTTGACCATCCGTTTGAGGGTGGAAAGTGGTATTAACATTAGTACCAATACCATTTTTGAATGCCTTCAAAAAGTGTGAAGTAAATTGTGTGCCTCGATCCGAAATAATAGAAAAGGAACCCTATGGAACTTCACTACTTCTTTGATGTAAAACTTGGCATAGTCTTCCATTGAAAAAGAAACCTTGACAAGAATAAAGTGGGCTGATTTTGTCATCCAATTAACAATGAACCCTATAGAATCATGGTGCCTTCAAGTACGAGGCAAACCCTCAACAATATACATGTTCACATCCTCCCATTTGCAAATGGGAATATCTATATTTTAGGACAAACCTCTCAGTTTTAATTGTTCGAACTTAACTTGTTGACAATTGGAACATTTGTCCACAAAACTAGATATATCCTTTTTAAGGTTATTCCACCAATAGACTTCCCGTAGATAAAGATACATCTTGGTGGCTCCCAAATGAATAGAAAACCTAAACCATGAGCCTTTTGTAAAATTTTGTCTCTGAAGCCATGAACATCTAACACATCATCTAACTTTGTACCTAATCACCCCATCCCTCCCTTGGCTAAAAGACTGAACAAACTTCTCAAGTACCGATTCTTTCAAATCCATCAATTTTTATATGATCAAGGTGTTTATTATACTTCACATCAACTACAAAGAATGATTCAGAACTATGATAAACCATGAAACCACCCTTGGTGGAATCCACTAATTGGATACACTACTAGGCCAACCTATGTACATCACAAACTAACTCCTTCTCATCTTCTACATGGGATACACTAACCATGGACATCTGACTTAAGGCATCCATAACTACATTAGCTTTGTTGGGATAAGGACACTCATGTCATAATCCTTCAAAATTTCTAACCACTTTCTTTGTAGGAGATTCAAGTATTTTTGGGTAAACACATATTTGAAGACTTCTGTAATCAGTAAAAACATCAGTATGGATCCCATATTATTAGTGTCTCCATATTTTCAAATAAAACACCACCACTGCTAATTCAAGATCATGGCTCGGATTAATTCATTCCATGGACTCTGAGGTGCTTTGAAGGATAGGCGATCACTTTACCACTTTGTAAGAGCACACATACCAAACCTACTCTAGAAGCGTCACAATATACCTCAAACCCTCAGTGGCATTTTGTAAGGTCAACATAGGAATGAAAGTAATCTTGTCTTTCAACTGTTGGAAACTTTTCTCACAAGATCGACCACACAAACATGGATATCTTTTGAGTCTAGGCCATCAATGGAGAAATAATGGAGGAAAAACCCTCAACAAACCTTTTATAGTAACCGACTAAATCCAAAAAGCTTATTATTTTAAAAGGATTTAGAGGTCTAGGACAACTCTGTGTCTGTGTTCTTTAGGTGCACTTAAATACCCTCACTAGAATCAATGTGACCAAGGAAAGCAATCGACCATAGCCAAAACTTACATATACTAAAGTTAGCATATAATTGATAGTCTTTGAGGACTTGCAACGTAATTCTCAAATGTTTCACATGATTACCCTCACTCCTTGAATAGATAAAAATATCGTCAATAAAATGATCACAAATGAATCAAAATATTTCCTAAATAATCTATCCATTAGATCAATAAATGTTGTCGGGGCACTTATTAGACCAAAAAATATTACGAAGGAACTCATAGTGACCATATCTTGTACAGAAAGCTATTTTAGGAACGTCAAACCCTCTCACCCTTGGTTGATGGTCACCCGAATGAAGATATATCTTGGATAAATAGCTATCCCTTTAAAGTTTATCAAATAAGTCATCAATTCTAGGAAGAACAATTATTCTTTATAGTGATCTTGTTGAATTAACGGTAGTCAATACTAATTCTAGGGACACATCCTTCTTTCTCACAAACAACAACGGAGCACACCATGAAGATCCTTCAATTGTTCCTTCAGATTCTTTCAATTGGGCCGGAGCCATTTAGTAAGGAGGGATAGATATGGGTTTACTATTTGGCAAAAGATTTATGTAAGTCTCTATTTCCCACTCGGGAGTAATTCTTGGTAAGTCATTGGAAAAGAGTTCCGGAAACTCACTTACTACAGGGACTAACTCTTAAAAAGGAGTCTTGGACTCAACATCCATAACCCTAACAATTTGATAAATGCACCCATTGGAAATAAGTTTCCTAGATTTTAGACATGAAATAAATCAACCTCTAGGATAAAATCCTTCCAATCTAACATGGACTCATTTGGAAATTTAAATTTATTACTCGAGTTGTACAATCAATGGAAATATAGCAAATATGCAAATAATCCATGCCCAAAATTATATCAAATCAAGCATTTCTAATTCTACCAAATCAACCAAAGTGACATGATAAGAAAAGAAATAGGACAACTCAATTGAATCTTTTTTCCATTACCAAGTCACCAACCAGGGTAGAAACCGAGAAAGGTTTTTGTAACACATCGGGGAGTATTTCAAATTTCATGGACACAAAAGGTGTAATAAATGAGAAAGTAGAACCTAGGTCTAACAATGTATATACATCAATACAGAACACTAGGTAAAATACTAGTTATAACATCTGGAGAGCTCTCTTAGTTACCTCGGGATTGAAAAGCATAGAAGCGGTTCTTCTTTGGAGAAATGAATTTGAACCACTTGCAAGGGATTTCTAGAACTCTCTTCCTTGAGCTCTTAAAATGGAACAATCTCTCTTTATATGGCCGCTCTTCTCATAACCCTCCAAACCGACTAAGCACAAGAAAACCTCCACACTTTGATTGTGGATTGTACCTCTAAGTTCAAGCAAAATTGGATCATTGTCTTGATTTTCCTTAACCTCCAATACAAATGAAGGTTCTGCCCCATTTTGAATTGTTACACCATAGCATGATATGCTTATAAGCTGAAATCCCAAGTGAGCTATCCAGTGAACATCCTTCACTAGTTCCTTCATTTCTTTCTCAACAAGAACTACACTACCCATAGATAATCTTCTAAGAGCATCTTCTACTACATTTGCCTTACCAAGATGGTAATATACATTCATATCATAATGAAAGCTCTTATAATCAGTGAACACCATACAAGTAGTGTCTCCAGATATATAGTGAAAAGACCACTGCTTCAAGCTCAATGTCATGAGTTGGATTATTCATCTCATGCACCTTAAGCTGTCTAGAAGAATAAAATATAACATTATCTCGCTGCATCAACACACAACCTATACCAACTCTAGATGTATCGCAATAGATCGCATAACCATTAGAACTCTCTCGTAGAGTCAAGGCTGGTGTTGTAGTCAATCCAGTTTTTAATTATGCAAAGCTTTCCTCACAATCATCTGACCATCGAAACATGACCATATTTTGAGTCAGCCTAGTCAATGGTGAGGATATGGATGTAAATTCTTCCACGAACCCACTAGACCTAAGACACTTTTGATATCTATAGCAGAGGTAGGTCTTGGCCATTGACACTTATAGAAGAGGTAGGTCTGGGAAATTGTTTCCCTACTTCTATCTTCTGTGAATCCACTGGGCTCCCTTCGCTAGATAAAATGTGACCATTGAAAGAAATAGATTGTAACCAAAGCTTTCATTTGCTAAACTTAGTGAACAACTTGTGATCTTTGAGAGTTTGCAGAACAACTCTCACATGACTCGCATATTCTTCCTCATTCATAGAGTAAATGATGATATCATCAATAAAGACGATAATGAGCAAGTCCAAGTACTACTTGAATACTATTTTCATCAAATTCATGAAAGATTCTGGAGAATTTGTTAGTCCAAATGACATAGCTTTAAATTTGTAATAACTATACCGAGTTCTGAAGGTTATATTCACAATGGTCTTATCTCTTACTCTAAGTTGATGATAACCGGATCTGAGGTCTATTATTGAGAATTCTCTACCACCATGTAGTTGGTTACAAAAATAATCAACCCTGGGTATGGGGTACTTATTGTTCATTGTGACCTTATTCAGATGTCTATAGTCAATGCACATTCCAAGACAACCATCTTGCTTCATTGTGAACAACACTAGTACACAACCTAGGGCCCTATAAATACTAAGTCTAATGAAGAACTTATCTAGAAGATCTTTCAACTGCTCTTTCAATTCCTCAACCTCAACATGAGCAATTTTCTAAGGAGGAATACATATAGGCTTGTTATCTAGTAGAACATAAATTCTAAAGTAGACTTCTAGAAATTCATAGACTTCTAGAAGAAACTCAAGAGTTGGGGTTTCAGCGCTAGAATCATTTACCTGAAAATATATTATAGAGATAACACTTAGAGATAATATTTTTGTAATTAAGGTAAGAAATTAATTAACCCCTTGTCTCTAAGCTGCTATTGTTGCATTCTAAGATTGGTTCGTTTGAAAATTGAAAATGAACAATCCTAGTTCTATAATCATCTGAGGCATGCAAAGAATGTACCTATCCATGTCTAAAATGACACGAAGTTTACGATTTCTAACTCTACAAGATCTATTGAATTGAATTTCTAAATGACTGTGAGAGGGCATTTTCTGTGTATTTGCCAAGCTATAAACTAGGTCACCGACAGGAGTAGAGACTGAGAAAGGTTCTGAGAGAGTTTCTAGACTGACATCGAATTTGACTGCTATAAAGAGAGTTATACATGAAAGAGGTTCTCCTGGATATTCCTTAAGAGGGTAAGATGCAAACTCAAACCTACCATTACCAATCACTTGTATCACTCAAATGAGTTTCTTAACCCCATCCATGAATTTTGTAGCTGCCACTATTCCATCAATTCTATTGATAGAAACTACAACTTGTTCATTATTCTTGTTGGTCATCCTCTTAGCAAAAGGTTGAATTGGCATTTTGAAACAATGCATTATAAATTTCCTTATATGGGACTAGAGGAACTGTGTTAGCATTGCATTTATTAGCATTCCATGTGGAAACTCTATGAGGAGGAATGATCTTAAGCGCATAATAGTGGATTATAAAGGATATCATACTAATGCACGATAAGAATATCAATAAAATGAAGTTATCATAAAAGACATCATATATGTATCCATGTACATGATATGAAGGGTTGACTTGACTAGACTTGAAAGTTGTGGTATTGTGAGGAGCATGCCTATGACTTAATAATTACGAAATGTTGATTGGTATGGTTTTTTTTGGATGTGTAAGTTGGTTTTTAAAGGAAAAAATACATATTTTTATAAAATGTCCCTTTTTCGCATGAGTTGATTTTATATGTGCATGTGGTGTGATACTTAGTACAAGTGGCATAATAACCCCATTTTCTTCCTTTGTCCCCAACATTTTTAGGTTTCGATTGTTGAAGTGGTTTTGAAGGCGACTTGAAGAAAGACTTGTATCATTTGATCATCCAAGTAGGATAGGTCCTCATTTTTTCGAAGGTGATGCCAATATCGAGATTATGTTGTCAATTTAATTCTAAGACTATTCTATTCTATCTCCTTTCATTTGACTATGGATTGTATAAAGACTATATGTGCTCTCTTTACATTGATGTATGGGTTACATGGTTATGAGATGAGAAAATCTTTGAGACTAATTTCTATCTTATATATGTATGTGCAAAAAAAGTAGAAGGTTATGTAACCTTCCTATACGAAGGGTCTATGTATACTCGATATATATATATATATATATATATATATATATATATATATATATATATATAATTATTTGTATGTAGAGTTTTATGTAAACCTCCAATCTAGAAGCAATTAAAGTTTTATTTTTTTTCCACTAAATTCGACTTATAAATGTCATAATGTAAACTAAGAAGCCAGTCGTAGTCCTCAAAGAGGACGACGACACCGGTTACGTCTAGGGGGTAAATCCGCTTATGTACTCATACTTAAAAGGTGAAAAAATTATTTAAGAGATGTTGAAATGGTGAATGGACTTCACTTATTAAAAATTAATTCTTGAATAAAGAATTTTCTAAAAATAATATTTTGTACCATCTTTACTCATTACGGTTTTTCTTCCCTTTGTTTGCTATCACATCAATCGATTCAATTTCGTTTTATTCAAATGTTATTTGCTTATTTTCAACACAAGTTTTAAGCTTTTAAGTATAAGAGAGTGTTTAAATTGATATTTTTTTATGTAATTTATAAATGAAAGGCAAAAGTTGAAAACCTTTTGATTTATTTCTAAATTCTTTTCAATTAAGCATGTTTTCTATTTCCCAAATATTTTCAAAACTATAAAGAATTTAAAAATAAAAAATAATTTAAAATAAATTAATTCAAACAATCATTTCAAACCCACATTAACGTGACTTTGAACTTTTAAATTAGTAATGGCTTCTTCCCTTAATGATGCATTATTGGAGAGAATGTCACCTTATGAGGTAAAAAAATTATGACTTTAAATTTTGGAACTGTGTTGTAGTTATGGCCTTAATTACTGAAAAATGTAAGGGCGTATTTTTCAAAACAATATCTACGATACAACAAAATATTTAATTATACTGCAAGAAAAAACTTAAAAAATTGGATAAATATTCTACTTGGTCTCTCTCTATATTCGCCCTTTTAATTGAACAATATTAAATGAAAATAATCAGTTTTTAGAAAATTAATAGATTTATTTTTCGTACGATTAGCTTAAGAAATATATAAGAGAAATTATCAAAAAAAAATCTGGACTAAGAAAAGTGTCGCATCACTTATTTATTTGGCTTTTCACTTTTATTATTATTACATTATTATAAGCTTATTTTATTTAAACAAAGAAAATATAATTATGTTAAAAAAGATTGCAGTTCCTATAAAATTATAATCACTTATTTCTAGGAATAAATAAATAAAAGGAAAAAAAATAACAAAATAAAAGAAAAATAAGTGTTTAAAGAAATAATATAAATAACATTAAAGATGAGATAAGGATAAGAAAGTAAAATTATTAATATCTGATTATGATATGAATCAAATGTGGTCCTTTTTTATATTTTATAAATTTTAAGAGAAAGTTCAGTCTATACAAATTAGAAATAATGTAAAAAGATTTGAGGCATAATTTCTTTTGATGAGTAGATTCATTTTTGAATTATTATTATTATCATTATTATTATTATCATTATTATTATTATTATTATTCAAAAAATTAAAATAAAAAAGAGACAAATCAAATTCTGGAAAATTTGTTTTGCAATTCTTATTAAGTGATAATAACATATTTCTACGATAAATAAATAATAAACAAAAACAAAGAAAAGGAAAAATGTGATTTAAGAAAATTTTATTAATAACATTAATGATCGAGATTAAGGAAACGAAGTAAAAGAAATTAAAAGTAGTAATGATGGTAGAAATTCAATATGAGCATTTAATTCAAATATTTTATAAATTTTAAGGTAAATTTTCAATTTTTTTAAAATTAAAAAAACTATCAAATTTTTTTTTTAAAATGGGTACATACTTCTTTTCTTTTTTTTTGAAGAATAACTTCCTTTTTGAGCAATTATTTTAATTAAAAAAATATAAGAAAATGACAGTTTAATTGATAAAAATTAATATTAGACTAAGATGAGTGTCACATCACAAATTTTATTTGAACTTATAATTACGTATATGATTCAAAAGTGATAAACAAAATTTTGTAAAAATATGTGTAAAATTCATATAAAGCTCTTTTGAGTTTTTTTAATTAACTCCCTCCCCAAAAAAATTTGAAAATCTGAATAATGGTAGAAGACTTACACTGTGCAAGCTTTTGTAGAGAGTTGCTTGATAAGACACTCCTTTTGCACGAATTCTTAATTTGGTCAGTTTAGCTAAAAAAAATATATTCAAAAAATGTCATAGAGAAACACAGATACAAATTAAATATTAAATGAATAAAAATTATAATTTGAAGGAAAAAAAATAACACAAGAATTATTGGAAAACAAAAAAAATGATTTACAGAAATATTTAACATTAATATGAGAAAGGAAAGAAGTAAAAGCCGATAATAGAATTGATGATGAAATGAACTACATATAATCATCTTTGATTCTTTTCTTTTAAAATTAGAAAAAAAATGTCAAAACAAAACTATAATTAAAACTAAATAAGTAAAAAAAACATCAATCAGAGGCACGTAAAAAAATAATACAAAGTCGAAAAAGTAAGGAATAATATAAGCACTAATTTTATCATTTTTAATGGGGAAATAAAAAAAAAATGGGGAAATAATAGTTTTAGTCCCTGTATTATTACCTTATTGTGGTTTTGGTCCTAAACATATTTAACATTTAATTATATAAAATGTGTAATTTTAGTCCTTCTACTAACTTGATGTTAACATTGTTAAATTTGGGTCTTTTTTTAGTATTCTTAAAACAGTCTCCAACTCTAGAATCTCTTGATATCCTTTAATTTTTAAAAAAATTATGTTAGTAACTTTCTAAAATTACTGATTACTGTTTTTTTATAATAAAAAAAATTGTAAAAGTTTCAAAACAAGATCAAATGACAATATTGTGTTATCCTTGCATTGACATTAACATCATAATATGAATATTTATAAACATAGATTGTGGTGTAGTGATAGAATTTTTCCATTCTTAATCAAAATTAGTGCTCAAACTTTGGGTATGAAGAAAAATATGTTGGGAGCGTCATCCCCAAATGTCTACTGTAATGCGGAATTCAGATTTAGTCAGAGCTCCAATACGAGGGTCAAACACCGTGTGAATAATTTAAAAAATGAATAATAAATCCGCTAATTATAGTTGCTTTGTGATTTTATTTCTTTTTATTCTGTTCATCTACTAATATTTAAGTGTTTGACTTCAAATTATTTGTTGTTTAGAAGAAAAGAGGCATAAAGAAAAAACTAAGTGACATTATTACTTAAATTTTTTATTACTATTTTAGTTTTGATCAAAAGAACTTTTTTTTTTTTAATTTTTTTAAAATATCAAAATTTAACGGTGTTAACTTTAAGTTAGGTATAAGGACTAAAATTGATCCCTGTATTCAATTAAAGGTTAAATGTCTTAGTCTAATAATACAAGGACCAAAATCACAATAAACTAATAACACACAGACTAAAACAATCATTTCCCCTTTTTAAAACTACAAAATAGATTGGTTATTCTCCAAATGTTATAAAATCAAGCTCATAAGAGATATAATTATAAAGAGAAGAAGAGAAGAGATGTAGATAGAAGAAGAGGAATTTTCTTATTATTCAAGTGTATTCAAGTCTCATATGTATCTATTACAATAGTGAATGAACAACCCTATTTATAGAGTGAGAAATCACTCCAAAGGTCACCATATTAAGTATCATAATAAATACATACATTCTTATCCAAAAAGGTTCATGTAACCTAGTGAATATGAATGGTTGTTCATGTACCAACCTTATGGACTATCCACTTAATTCAATGTATTTATAACACTCCCCCTTGGATGTCCATAGATAATGTGCCTCGTTAAAACCTTACTAGGAAAAACCCTGTGGGAAAAAATTCTAGTGAAGGAAAAAGAGTACACATATCTTTTGATACGCACCATTTGTTGCCTCATTAAAAACCTTGCCAGGAAAACCCAGTGGGAAAAAACCTCGATCAAGGGAAAAAGAGTGCAACGCGTATTGTACTCCCCCTGATTAAAACATCACTTGATTTCTTGTGATGATGTCTCCAATCTTTGTACATTGTGGTTGGTATATTCTTTTTCAAAGAAAAATCACACATTTCTTGAATATGGTGTGTCACTTATCTCAACCAGACGCACTTTCGACTTGCTTCATGGAGGACTTTTATTTCTGCATAGCAACATTTGCTTCATTGATCGCCAGGATATTATTGTGCCTCCACATGCAAACACATAGCGTTCTTGAGATAGATCTTTATGCGGATCAGATAAATATTCTGCATCTGCGTAACCAATCAATTTTGTCTTGGATTCCTCGGGATAGAATAAACCCATAACTATGGTCCTTCGAGGATATTCAATCATGTGCTAAACACCATTTCAATGTCCTTTTATCAGGGAGAAATTGAATCTTGCCAGTAAATTTACTGCAAAACAAATATCTGGTCAAATATTGTTAGTAAGATGCACTAGTGCCCTGATTGCACCAAGATAGAGTTTCATCACCAAGAAACTCTTCATCCTTCTTTTGAGATCAAACTAAATCATCATTTATGTCAAGTGATCTCATAATCATTGGGGTACTCAATGAATGCGATATATCCACATAAAATTGCATCAAAATTTTTCAGTGTATGTGCACTGTTGTCTGTTAGACAAATATTTTATTTGTCAAATTAACAATCTGTAGGTCAAGACAAAATTTTGTCTTACCAAGACCTTTTCATAAAAATACAAGGACAATTAGGGTCATTCTTTTGTACCCTTTTTCTTCCTTGACTATTTCAATCCATATAAGGATTCTTGAAGCTTTATTGGATAAGTTTCTTTCAAACCTTTATATGCTTCAGACACTTGGATTGTTTCAAGGATTTTCATATAACCTTCATTACAATTTTTCATTACATGCATTCAAGTTTTTCATATGTTGCCAGATCAAAACAAACCTCATTGCATCCACCAAAGGAGAAAACATCTCCAATAATGTCAGGATTTTTGCGATAAACCTTTATGCCCCAAGGCACAAACCGTATTTGATATCTTACGGTTATACTATCGCATAATAACTTATTTGTACCCCACTGACATTATACCTTAATTTATGGACTATCAGTCCAAAATGTCACTTTTCTAAGTGAAACAAAATATACTTGAATTGTGCATTTTACTTGGCCAACCATTTATCTGTTCACACTATATGACAGATTTGAATTCAAGATCCTCATCACAATTTATATCATTGAGCGCTACCTCATATCAAAGATACCGTCGACGGTTATTTGATATCGATTCCAACAAGACATAACTTATCGAGATCTCTTCATTTTTTATTATTTCAGGTACCTGAACCTTTTTCAAGATTTTATGAAGTGTTATGTCAATGTGCTCTTTTATAGCACTTGCCTCATTATCATGACCATATTGATCATTTGCTCCTTCCTTTTTTAAGGAATTTTATATTTGGAATCAATTGGTCTATTACGCTTTCGGCGTATCATAGACTCTGTCCTTGAAGGACTTCACATTGAAGCATTCGCAGCTGAATTATATCATAGGGTCAGTGCATTCCTCTGGCAACTGATTTGCAACATTATGCAACTGAATTATCCCTTGAACTTTAAGTTCACATATTTATTTAAATTGGCTTCACATTTTGAAGGACTATTTGAAGAACTTATAGTGTTCTTCCTTTTATCATTACCACAATGATGACTATTATAATTATGTCCCTCCACGCCCTTATTCATATCATTAATCATTTGTCATCTTTCAAACTAACATTCACTGCTACCACATTCATATGATTGAATGGAGCAAGTTAACAGGCGGATTTCAGAGTTATTACATGTTGCTACCACATTCTTTTCAAGGAATGAAGCAAATTCAATAGAACGAATTTCAAGACTTTTCATCAAAGCCTAGTCATCATTATATCATCATTATGGTGCATTGACTCAAACTCAATGTCTTATCCATATAAGGCGTTTTACGCCATAATTCTATGGGACTTGAACCCAATCACGGTGCATCAAAACTCAAATTGATGTCTTACCCTTTTGGTGCGATAGATTTGAATCTATCGTCTTATCCTCAAATATTTTTCATTATGGTGCATCCGGACTTTAACCTGATGTCTTACCCTTTTGGTGCGATGAAACTTGAATTCATCGTCTTACCCTTAACCAACGGTATAATAAATCGAAGTACAACATGACTCATCCTTTGAGTCTTTCAAAACAATCAAAATAACATTCAAATTCATGCTATTAAAATTTTATACCTTCTTCTATTTAAGAAATTTTGTATAGCATGTCATATTCAACCAATAGTAGTATATGTCTTCGGTTCCTGATAATTGTTAGTGACTGAATACTATTTTATTCTAAATCATAAAAATATTCTAGAAAATACATACCTGATTTTATGAATATAATACTTTGATCTTCATAACGAGATCAACCAAAACATGAGTTAAAGAAAAAGTAAAACTCAATCTTAATTGGCTAGAGACTCGTGCTGATAACGTGTTATAAAATCAAGCTCATAAGAGATATAATTATAAAGAGAAGAAGAGAAGAGATGTAGATAGAAGAAGAGGAATTTTCTTATTATTCAAGTGTATTCAAGTCTCATATGTATCTATTACAATAGTGAATGAACAACCCTATTTATAGAGTGAGAAATCACTCCAAAGGTCACCATATTAAGTATCATAATAAATACATACATTCTTATCCAAAAAGGTTCATGTAACCTAGTGAATATGAATGGTTGTTCATGTACCAACCTTATGGACTATCCACTTAATTCAATGTATTTATAACACCAAATAATTTTTCATACATTTTGAAGCAAAATCACCCTTCCTATTAATTTTCAACCAAATTTTAAAGATATTCCCTCAATTATGTCTCCTCATATATCATTCTTTCGCGGAAAAAAAATCTTTTATTTTAAAGAAAATTTTTATTACGTAACATTTCTCCTTCTAATATTTTCCCAAAATCATGAAATACTTTTTCTTTCTATTTTCTTAAAAACTTAAAGGCCTGAAAATTTGTTGGATATTTCAACGTTGAAATTGATATCGGTATAATAACAAGTGTCGACATAGTAATCATCATCATCACAATATTAGAAGAAAAATTGAGAGGCGGAGTGAGTGATTTTATTGTTGTTGATAACAAATACTTAAATAATTTATTTTATAGGCTAAACAAATATAAATCGTTATAAAAAATGCATATTTTTTTTCTTTTCATCTTTCAATTCCTTTAATTTATATTAGTGTTATGAAAGTTTTTTAACGTTTTCATATTTTATTTAGTTAAGTGTATATTAGTGTAATGAAAGTTATAAAGAAACATAATTAATTGAATTTTACATTTAAATGCTTTCAGTTTTTTTAGAAAATACCAACAAAATAGAAAGAAAAAATATTTAAAATTGGAGATAAAAGATAAATAGGAATGTCGGGTATAGAGAAGTGCCGCAGCAGATTATCCTATTCATCTTTATATATACACAGAGAGAGATATCTTTTGTGATCTTCTGTATATTGGTATTTTTTATGTTTTAAATAGTTTATTTAAAAATTTTATTTGTTTTCTATTTTTGGTCAATTGTCATTATTTCTAGGGAAAAAGGTCAAATATGTTCCTAAACTATTTATAAAAGTTTAGATATATCCTCCATTTAAAGTATGGTTCAATCATGCCCTTGCCGTTCAATTTTTTGTCCAAATATGCCCTTATGAGCGTTAGTTGTTATATTGGACATATCCAATTTATTTTTCATTTTTTTAAATGCCACATGGAATTGTCATGTCATTTCGATCTTACCACATAACATTTATATGAAAATGGAAAGATATTCGGACTCATAAATACCTAATACGAACCATAAATCAGCTCTTTTTAAATTCACTATTGACCCATTTTTAACTATTTTGTTTAATTTTTATTATTGCGGTAAATCCCAAAAATGAGTAATTGATTAATAAAAAATAGGAAAAATATGAAAAAAAATATAAAATTAACGCCAAAAATTCACAAATAAAGATAGTAACCTTAAATCTAACATTTTAATTTTTTCTATTTTTTATTTTTTGATAAATCTCGAAAATGAGTAATTCATTAATAAAAAATATGAAAAGTATGAAAAAATATAAATTAATGCCAAAACTTCACAAATATATATTGTAACATTTCATTCTACAATTTTTTTAATTTTTTTAAATTTTTTGGCAAATCCCGAAAATGAGTAATTTTTTAATAAAAAGGAAAAAATATGAAAAAAAAATAAAAAAATATTACGTCAAAATTCGCAAATAAATATAGTAAACTTAAATTCATTAATTTCAACAATTTTTTTTATTTTATATTTTTTTCATATTTTTCTATCTTTTTATTTGTGAATTTTTTGCGTAATTTTTATATTTTTTCATATTTTTTTTAATAAACTCATTTTTGGGATTTATCGAAAAAATTAAAAATAAAAAAATGTTAAAATTGTTGAATTTAAGGTTACTATATTTATTTTTAATTTTTGGCGTTAATTTTATATTTTTTTTCATACTTTTTATTAATCAATTACTCATTTCGGGATTTATCAAAAAAAATAAAAATAAAAAATGTTTAAATTGAATTTAAGGTTATTTTAATTATTTATGAATTTTTGGCGTTAATTTTATACTTTTTCATATTTTCCTATTTTATTATTAATCAATTACTCATTTTCGGAATTTATCGAAAAATATAAAAATCAAACAAAATCATTGAAAATTGGTCGGATAATTTATTCAAAAGGGGGTTGATTTATGGGTCGGATTAGGTGTTTATGAGTCCGAATATCTTTCCATTTTCATATAAATGTTATGTGGTAAGACTAAAATGACATGACAATTCCATTTAGCAAGAAATGAAAAATGAGTTGGATATGTCCAACATGACAACTAATGTCCATAAGGGCATATTTGGACCAAAAGTTGGACAGCGAGGGCATCAGTGAACCAAACTTTAAAAGGATGGTACATCTAGACCTTTTCGAACCGTTTAGGGGCATATTTGACCCTTTCCCCCCTTATTTTTATTATTGTTTTTTTTTGTTTTTGATAGTTAATTTTCTTTAAAAAACTATCTCATTTTAATCAGGTATTTAAATTTAAATTAACTTATTTTAATTAGTTACTTACATTTTAGGAATCACTATTTCCCTATAATTAGTTATTACACGTATCTTTTATTTTTTTTCAAATACAATTTTGTAAATTTAATTTCAGTTGTTTTTTTATGTTTGCAAATTGCAATTTAATTTTATTTTTAGATTTTTGTAAAAATAAAAAAAAAGTGCTTATCCTAGAAATAAATTTTCACCCGAAATGCAAAGTCTGATATAATGTATTTAAATAGTAATTAGTATTTTTTTTTAATAAGAAAGTACATGAAACATTTTAGTTTGTTTACTAATTTTTATACATAGAAAAAAATTGGGAAAAAATTCTAATTCTAATTTTAATTGAAATTGTTGTAATAATATCGAATTTTGAAAATAACTACTCATACAGTACAATTTATAATAATGCAATCATGATGTTCACTGGATACATATATATCTTTAAAATACGCCATAAAATAGTGGAGGTTGTAAAAGTTCCTTCACAAAGTTTGATATCGTAACAATAATTTCAATCAAAATTGAAATATTTTTCGGATCGTTTTCCCCTCAAAATTATAAATAATAGAAGTTTCTATAATTAACCTTACATAAAGTTTTTGAACACTCCAAGTAAGGAAATTGCAACAGAAAAATTCTTCCATCTTTTTTTTGTTTCTATTGTGAAGACTTTTATATTTATGTAAAAAATATTTTATTTTCAATTCATGTTAATTTTAAGGTAGGTTGAAATCATAATCTTTCTCATACCCATATTGATCCCCACTATTTCCCCAAGCAATTCTTCTTTTAAGTATGCTCACACTCACTACAATACTATGCCTACTTCAATCTTCCACTGTAGAATTAATTAATACCATCACCTAGGGCTTAACAACAACATCAAAGCCCCACCTATTGCTCTAGCTTGGGTTCCTCCACCAATTAAATACTGTGATGGTCATGTTTTCAATCACACTCAGAGTTTGCAAGAAACTAACTGGTTAATTGGTTTTGCAGGAGCAGTGAATGCTTTGCAAACAGAAGCACTAGCACTGTTCACGGCCTACAACTCGCAATAGCTCATAATATAGACCCAAAATACATTATGTATGATTGCAGACACCTCCTCTTTTTGCACATGCATTCTGACACACTTTGATTCTTCAATATTTAACCAACCTCCTATTTTTGTTATATCAAGGAGGGTTACGCAATCAAGAAAACACAAACAAGGATGTTTTTGCCAATGTATTGTTCACAAATTTTTGTAATGTTGATACAACTAATGCTAGTTATCTTACTAGTTCCAAGGATAAAATAGATACTACAACTACTATTTATAGCTCACTCATGGGAATAAAATTATATCGAGCTTAAATGTGACACTTTTTACTCCTCTTATTATACATATACTCGTAAACATATTTGTGCGTTACACGGATACATAAAAAGTAATCACACTTAAAATTTAAATTTAGCTATATAATATTTTTAATATTTATTTATTTTTAGAAAAATTGTTAAATGATCCAATTTACATGTATCCATCTTTTACTTTTTGTAACTATTAAATGAAAGTAAAAGAAATGAGACAAAGTAAATCTACAAATTTTAATATTACCTAAAATATAAAATTATTGATATTGTATATCAATATTTGTGTGTGCAAGGAAAAAAATCTAAGAAAAAAAATGAAATAATAGGTACAGTTTTATGATCTATACAATTTTAAAAGAAATCTTCCAAAAATAATTATGGTCTTATAAAATATTAAAACAATAATTATGAACAAATAAAAAAAATATAAAAAGAAAACTAATCAATACGTTCCGTACCCACATTACCTAACTTACAAACACTATTGATTTTTCAAATAATTAGAATTAGTTGCTTTTACATTTTTGTATTAAAAATGAAAGGCAAGTTTAAGTCAATTGTGCCTATATACATCTTCAAATATAAAAATAATTGAATAATTTTCAAGATAGTCACATTAATCTTCTATCCATTTGTAGTAAGAATTGAAGGAGGGTAATTTGCAATATGGTTATACTAAGTAATAAGTTATTGGAAAATTATTTATATTATCATATAATGATCATTTAAAAATAATTTTGAGTTTCTTAAAAATGGAGAAAAAAAGTAGAATCACTTTATCATTGCTTAGACTGGAAAGGAGAATCAACTCTCTATAAATTCCTCCATGAATCACGAAGAAAAGTATTTGATTATTATTAAACATTAACTTGGTTTTTAGTTAATTAATTTCTTTACTTCAGTGATCATTTTACTAATCACTAAATTAAAATACAAAAAATACTTTAGTGATTATTTTATTTTAAATTTAATACCTCCTCCCCAACCTACACACACAAGATTGATAATTTCTAAATTTAATTTAATTTATTTTAGTTATTATTTTACAATCCACTTTTATTTATTTTTAAATTTGGTTATTAGTAGTAATTTTTTTCTTTTAACAAATTCTCATTTTACCATCATTTTTTTAATTTATAAGCTAACATTTATTTGTAAATTAATGTCTTTCTCTGAAAATATGCTCATTTTCCTAAATTTTATTTGCTGATTATTTATATTTTTTTGAAAAAGAATGTCAAGTATGACAAATCAGATTTCATTTTACGTAGTCTATTTTTTTTAATTTCATCATTTGTAAAAATTGGAAAGCATCGACTCAACTAATTAGAAAGTATCAAAAAATAAAATTAACATGCTGATTACTCCACTAATTAAAACTTAAGCATCAAACAAACAAACTCAAAATATTATTTACTCCTTGTTTGAGTTCATATTGTCATAGTGTCCAAAGAAAAAAAATTGTGACATAATATGTTATACTACCATCGTTACAATCTCTCTCTCTCTCTCTATATATATATATATATATATAATTTTTAAAAAATAAGAATTTGAAGGATTATATAATAAAAAAATAATGAATAATGAGACAAGAATGATGTTTATGACTTGAATTTACATGATATTATCCAAAAATGAACAACACGAGCTAGCAAATTTCATTGCATTTGATTGTAATTTCAGCAATTGTGTTAAAATTGTATAGTCATGTATATTCTTGAATGTTAGAGAACAATGTAAATTTCTTAGTATAAGAAATTCTATATATAATAGTCGCATTTAAAGATACAGTTTATTGGTATAATTGAAATTTCCTTGTAAAGTGGACGGTTGTTGAGTAGTTATGAAACTGCATTAATTTTAACTAATTTTATTTTAATTGTGTACCAATTAATTTGTTTTAAAATAGATTTCGTATGTAAATTGATGAGTTTTTTCCGGTTGTGTTTATGTATGCTTAATACGTAGTCACATTACTTTTTTATATTTTATCTTTTTTTTTTGTCTTTTTGGGGTAGAAAATGGCATTTTTATTTTTAAATCTAATTTGAATATATTTAGATAATGTTAGATAGTTCCACAAAATTAGGCATAATTTTTTTAAAGTAATATATTTTTAAAAGATAATATTTGATGGTTCAAAAAAATTAGATAATGCTTTATATTTCACAGTTGCACTACTTAAATTTTTGAAATTGATTTAAAATAATTTTTTGAAAATAAAATAGTAGATAATTATTCAAACGAATTACACGTCATTAATTTTTAATTAATTTAAAAAACTATTTTGTTAAATATAAAAATTTAAGTTCATATTTATATTTATATTTTTTTAGATAAAGCTAGATAGTTTCACAAAATTAGGCTTGATATTTTTTAAAGTAATATATTTAAAAGGATAATAGTTGATGGTTCAACAAAATTAGATAATGCTTTACAATTCCCAGTTGCACTACATTATTTTTAAAATTGATTTAAAATAATTTTAAAAAATAAAAAAGTAGATAATTATTCAAATTAATTACACATCATTAATTTTTGATTAATTTTTTTAAAAATATTATTTTTGTGGTGGTGACATGTGAAACTTTTTCTTCCTATTATATATATAGATAGATATGGATAGATAGTGGAGTTGGGAACCAAAATAAGCTACAAAAATATAAAAGTAACTAAAATAAGCCACTATTTTAGTAAGTAACTAAAATAAGCTTAGTGGAAGAAAAAGTTTCACTATATCCAATTTTCTATACTTTTTCGTTACTGCCATAACGTTTATTTTTAATATATAACGGAACTTTTTCTTCCACTTTATAAAGTGAAACTTTTTATTCCACTTTATAAAAAGTTACATTTTCATCTTCACCTTCACCTTCTCTCCTTTTTCTTTTCATGGCTTCCAAAAAAAAAAATCACTTTGAAGATGGTTGCATAAAAAGTTCATTTAAAAAAATAAGTGTTAGACATAGCGATAATCATCTGCGTCAAAAATAGGCGAGACATGAAAATTGAGGATATCCCAACATTTTCCGTCATTTCAAAGTGTGAGGACTAACCAAAATAATTATTTAGTCCATAACTTGGAGCAATATCCCTATCTTGCTGAGGTAAACCGCTACAAAATATACAATAATAAGAATAATAAATAATATAAATTAATAAATAATTGACAAAATCAACAAACAATAATTGAAATATAATAATTAAGCATTACCGATCACTATCATTGATAGTTTTGTTTAAATTAAAATCATATCGGTTGGTAAGAGTATTTTGTAATGAGTCATTTTAGGAAAATCAGTAGATTGAGTTAACGCAAATTCATCAATGCTATTATGATTTTCTAATTAGGGATGAACATCGACTAATAAAGGAGAACGTTGTTGACTAATCTTAGGCTCCTTCCTAACATAGATTTCAAGTATTGTTGACTTGATTTGATCTATATAGTAATTTGGAACCCTTAAAAAGTCGGTCAACGATTCGTCATTATATATAATTCACTTTCCAAAATTTACTTGTCCATGTGATAAAAATGAAGTAGGGTATTTTCCGGCTATAATCAAATTATAATCGTACTGTTTATACCCATTCATTTATAAATTGATGAAATAAATTTATGATATCGGACATTTATTGGATATTTAGCATTGTGTTTGTGAAGATATTTTTTTTAGATGGAATTGAACAAATATAGAAGACTTTATATTGTAGGTGCTATCGACTATGTATAAATGTCCTTAAATAGATTTTTCAGAATAAAATAATAAAAATACATAATGAAATATTTTTTTTCCATTTTAATGACATATCAAATCAATATAATTTATATGACAACACTGAAAAAACTTATTCAAGACATGAAAAGTATGTTTCTTGTAAAGTGTGATAAAAAGTTCCACTCTATAAAGTGGAATAAAAAGTTTCACTTTATAATATGGAATAAAAAGTTCAACTTTATAAAGTGGAAGAAAAAACTCCACTTTATAAAGTGTAAGAAAAAGTTCAGTTATATATTAAAAATAAACGTTATGAAACTAACGGAAAACGTTTAAATTATTGGATATAGTGAAACTTTTTCTTCCACTAAGCTTATTTTAGTTACTTACTAAAATAATGACTTATTTTGGTAACTTTTATATTTTTGTGGCTTATTTTGATTTCCAACTCTAGATAGTGTTATAAAATCTAAGCTTAGAATAATATAAGTATAAATGAAGAAGATAAGAGAAGTAGATATAGAATTTTTTTTTCTTATTCAAGTGTATCATACATTGAGAATAATACCTCTATTTATAAATAGAAAAATCACCTCAAAAGTCACTTTGATGAATGTCAAATCAATAGACACGTCATTATCCCATAAAGGTTAATGTCACCTTGGAAACATACATATTCAAGAAATCCATCCATGAAAATGATAAGTTCGTCCACTTAGTTCAATAAATTTATAACATATAGATTATTATTATTATTATTATTATTATTACTACTATTAAATAATAATAATAATAATAATAATAATTTATTTTTTTAAATTTTTTTTAAAATATTGCTTTTTTTGGCGCTGACATTTAGGCACAAACACCTCTCATATATATATAAAAGATAGAAGATAAAAGATATTATTATTATTATTAATTTTTTTTAATTAATTATTATTAATATGATTATTATATGCATTTGTTTTGTTATAAATAAGGAGGCTATGAAAATATAGTTAAAAATATTTTTCCACGAGGAAAAAGAATCATAACGTTATGAAACTAAAGTTAATTTAAAAATAAAAAATGGTCTTTACAGATTTTCCGTTTATGTTTTAATTTTTAATTTTATTTTTGAATTTTTAAATTTAGATAAACGTGGAAAGTTATACATGTTTAAAATATTGAACTCAAAACCCTTTTTTCATTTCTTTTTTCTTTTAATGTTTGTAATTTATTATTATATATATAGATTTTAAGAAACTACATATAGATTATTCATTATGTGGTGCGAGACATATATATATATATACCAATATTTTATGAATTGAGATATTTAAAAGGATAATACTTGATAGTTTATCAAAATTAGATATCTTGTAAACTGATCCCACTAATATTGAAATCAGTAACTACTAATGCACATGTATTTGTTTTTTTTGAAATACAATCCTAATATTTTTAATTTTAAAAGTATTATTTTTACATTCGGGGGATACATGTGCAATTATGTGCATGCAATTATGAATAGGGTTGTTCATGATTATGATTAAAAAATCAAACCAAATCAAATAAGAAAATTGATATTTGATTTTGTTTGGTTTTAGATTTTGAAAATCAATATTATTTGGTTTGGTTTTTGTTTTATTACATAAAATCACAAAAATAATCAAAATGATCATATAAATTTTATAATTATGTATTAATTATAGATAAAATATAAATATTTTGTTAAATTTTAATTAACTGACTTAGTTTACTTTACCATTTTCTCAAGCCAACACTTAAACTTTAGCCCAACAATTATAATCCTAAGTCCAATTTCATCAAAATTCATTACTTTAATCTTTACCTACTCTACCTCACATAAGATCGTCACACTTTCTTTTGATTGAATCATTCTGTTCGTGTAACAATAACTCTAATATTACATAACTAAATTCGTAGTAGCTTCCATGTAAATTGTTTTTGTACTAGGTGTGTGTGTCTATCAAAATACGTATATCCTAAAAAAATATGTTACTTTCAAATCGAAAAAGTCAAAAATATTGAACCAAACTTGTCACGACCCAAATCCGGGCCGCGACTGGCACCCACACTTACCCTCCTATGTGAGCGAACCAACCAATCTAAACCTTAACATTTCAATATAATATAAACAGAAAGTAATGCGGAAGACTTAAACTCATAAGTAAAAATAAATAATCAACTTCTATAACTCAAAAACTTATCATTATCCCCAGAATCTGGAAGTCATCATCACAAGAACATCTACTTTAAACTACTAATTCTAAGAGTTTCTAAGAAGCTAAAAATACATAAGAAGCTAGTCCATGCCGGAAGTTCAAGGCATCAAGACATGAAGGAGAAGATCCAGTCCAAGCTAGAAGCGTTAGCTCACCCTGAATTTCTGATGTAGTAAGATTGGCTTGAGTTACTGTTGAGTCGAAGATGACGACACGTTTGCTGCACTCCACAAATAAACAAGAAGAAAACAATAAAAGTAGGGGTCAGTACAAAACACGGGTACTGAGTAGATATCATCGGCCAACTCAAAATAGAAAACAGTATGTATTAAGCAATATCATAAAATCAACTAATATCCTTAGCATGCTGCATTTACAGTTACCATAACCCTTGGTTACAACACCAAGCACATCAATGAGGACTCACACCTCCTCATCATACTCATTTGGGAATTTAGTTCATTAGATTGGATATATTAACATATTTCAAGATTCATTATCTTTATTCCCCTCGTGTCGGTACGTGACACTCCGCTCCTCAATATACTATCCTGGTGTCGGAACGTGACACTCTGATCCTCATTCTATCCTGGTACCGGAACGTGGCACCCGATCCATATTCTATCCTGGTGTTGGAACGTGACACTCCGATCCTCATATACTATCCTAGTACCGGAACGTGGCACCCGATCCATATTCTATCCTGGTGTCGGAACGTGACACTCCGATCCTCATATACTATCCTGGTACTGGAACGTGGCACCCGATCCATATTCTATCCTGGTGTCGGAACGTGACACCCGATCCATATTCTATCCTGGTACCGGAACGTGGCACCCAATCCCCTAATCTCACCACTTTCGTTCATCAAGCCTTCTTTTATACCAAGGCATCATCATTAACAAAGTAGATTAGGGTTTCTTTTCAAAATTCGGGATTCAATAGCTTCATCATGCTTATTTATTCACAATTACATAATCACATCATTCATGTAAGCATACAATTAAGCATATAGAAGGTTTACAATACTACTAACACATATCATTCGCTATTAAGAGTTTACTACGAATAGCATGAAAACCATAACCTACCTACATCGAAGAATTGCGATCAACAAGCTATCTTCTCAAAATCCTTGCTATCCTCTTCGTTTCTCTCTCTCTCTACTCGTTCTCTTTCTTTTTCTGTCTCTCTTTGTTCTTTCTATTTTTCTTATTCAAACCCTCTTTCTTTTACCCTAATTAGTATATAATTAAGAATAAAAGATGACAATAATACCCCACTAATTAACTTAAGGTTACCTCTTTTAACCCCCAAGTAATTAGACTTATTAACATTAACCCACTAACTTTATAATTAAGGCAAGAATAGTCAAAAACGTCCCTTAAAACGTATCAAGAAATCCGACCCAGACTGGGATTGCGCAACCTACGACGGCCCGTCGTGCCTGCGACGGTCCGTCCTGCAGGTCGTCGCAAGGGTCAGAGACTCAATTTCCACTGAATAATCTGTGACGGTCCGTCACGCCTGTGACGGTCCATCCTGCCATTCCGTTACGAAGTTCAGAGAGTCGATTTTCAGTACCCCATTTCAGATTTCCTAAGTGTTTTGAAACGAGACCCTGCGACGGCCCGTCGTGCCCATGACGGTCCGTCGTTGGGTTCGTCGCCTCAGCCTATTTTTCCAGAAATAAAATCTGCTGCTCAAAACGACTAAACAGGTCGTTACATATGGCAACACAAATTTGTCATTGGTTATCAAGAAATAAGTCTTGAATGTAAGAATTTAACCATGACAATAATAATAATTTTCTCCTTGAAGGAGATGGTCACCATGAGGATGGAAGTCTGAAAATTGTGGTAGTACATAAAATTAATTGATAGATTCGTAAGGTCTAATTTGTTACTATCTGGAGGAATGAAATTATTCATAATATTGAGTTGTAGTATTTCTCAAAAAAAAAAAAATTCGTTTTGGAAGAATTAAAAAAAAATTATATTGAGACTATAAATTATAGGAAGATTTAATATCTTGAAATCGCTAAAATCAAAATGCGTAATAAATATATACGTATAAGATTATCCAATTTTTTCGCTTGTTTGTGGTATACAAATATGGGCATGGTGATGGAATCACATGCAAAAGTAAACTAGAAGTTTACTTGAATAAATATCAGTTGACATAATCGATTGGACATTCCGATTCAAATGTGATGCAAAAGAAATTGAGAATTCACATGGCTACATGTTGAAGAAATAAAAGATTCTTCAAGAATTCTCTTTTGCAGTTTATTCTCGTGAAAAAATGATCACTGTACCAGCTAAGGTTGGGATTGCATCCCCTAAAATTATTTGGAACATATAAAAAGGTGAATATGAGCCCGTTCACCTGTCATGTGGACCGCTTACTATTATGATTTAATAGATGCATCTATGGTATGGTCACATGTGCATTTGTATCATCTTGCAAATTAGTTTTTGTAAGGTTGTTTGCTCAAATTATTAGATTAAGAGCACATTTTCAAACTATAAAGTCATGTTGATAATGCTGTTTGGTTTAACAGAAATTGTTTGCCTCCAATTATAGTTAGACCATTGATTATGAGAACAAATCTCTCAAATAAAATTTGGAGTGGATGAGTTTATTTCATATGTATGCATCAAGCCAACAAAATTTTTCCATCACAATTGGTTCATGGTCAGGAATCAAATAATTTCCATCGAAAAATGTGATGTGCATATATGATTTTATTACTCCACCATGCACAAAGATGGATCCTCAAATGAGGTTGGGGGTAAATGTTAGATATCATAACATTAGGGGGAGTAATGTTTAGCAGCAGAATTATGTCTGAGATGAATTATCTAGATCATCGTTGAAAAAAAAGTGAACTTGAATTTTGAGAGATAATTCATAGGAAAAATATTGCAAATAATTTGCAAGATATATTTGCTGACCAATATTTTGATTAAGCTGCAAATGCTCGAATAAATAGTCCTTGGAGGAAAAAGGCTATGGTACACCTGAAACGTGATAGACCAATCGATTCCAGATGTAAAACTCCTTGAGGAAGGAGAGGAGCAATTATCAAAATGATTCTGATAATGAGGCAAGTGCTTTGAAAGAGCACTACAATATAACACTTTATAAAACATTGGCAAAGGTTCAGGTACCTGAAAATGAAGAAAAGAAATGAAGAGATCTCGATAAGTTATGTCGTTTGGAATCGAAATCAAAACGATCGTCGACAACATATTTGATATGAAGTAGCACTCAATGCTATAAATGATTACGAGGAACTTAAATTTGAATCTGTCATATAGTGTGGACAAATAAATGATTAGCCAAATAAAAGAGAAAATACTCAAGTACCCCCTCAACCTATGCCCGAAATCCCAGAGACACACTTATACTATACTAAGGTCCTATTACCCCCCTGAACTTATTTTATATGTAATTTTCTACCCCTTTTTAGCCTATGTGGCACTAGTTCAAAAAAAAGTCAACCATCATTGGTCCCACAAGATAGTGCCACGTAAGCTAAAAAGTGGTAAAAAATTATTAATAAAATATGTTCAGGGGGTAATAGGACCTTAGTATAGTATAAGTGTGTCTTTGAGATTTCGGGCATAGGTTGAGGGGGTACTTGGGCATTATCCCCAAATAAAATGCACTATTCAAGTATATTTTATTTCACTTAGTAGTGATGTTTCTAAACTTGTAGTTCATAGATAAAATACATGAAGTGAGGTACAAATGATCATTGTGTGAAAGTATAATCAAAAGATATAAAATACAGTTCGTGCCTTGGGGCATAAAGGATTTTCGTGAAAATCTTGACATTATTAAATAGAGATATATTCTCTTGTGATGGATTTGATAAGACGCCTTTCAGTCTGGCAATAGATGGAATACTTGAATATGCATAATGAGTTTCAGTATGGCAATAGATGGAATACTTGAATGTGCATAATGAATAATTATTATGTCTAACTTGATGATGAAGGTTAAATAAAAATCTTTGAAGGATTTAAAAGGTGTTAAAGCAATTCCATTGAGTACCCAATAGTTTTGAGACTGTTTAACATAGAGAAAGAACCTTTTTGATCTCATGAAAGTGATTTAAAATGTCATGTATTAGTTCAATTGGTTCACTTACATATTGCTGATTATACAAATGCTAGAAGATTATTTGATATACATAACGAAAGTTATGGGAAAAGATTGTCATACTATCATTTAAGTTATGACAAGAAACTAACAAAGCAAGTGACTCAACACATTGAAGATGTTTGATTTTATTTCAGAAGAAAAGACGAGCTTCAATAAAATTGAAATGATCAATTCTCGAGTCAGAAATAATTTGATTATGTAGATGCATAATATTTATTTGATCTTTATAAAATTTAATCGCAAATGGACTAATATTTGCATATGGAGACACAATAATATCTTGAAAGTTCAAAGAATCACATTAGTAACTACTTCTTCAATCAGGCAGAAATAATATTGATCTATAAAGTAAGTCAGGATTGTGTTTGGTTGGAATCATGATCTATCATATTCAACCAATATGTGATTTTCCTTTGGCAAAGGATAATCAAGACAGTATATACGAAAATAATATTGAAGGGAGGATACAATCAAATGAGATTGGATAAAACATATTTCACCAAATTTTTTTTCTACACATGAGCTTCAATAAAATGGTGAAATAGATGTTCAAAGGCTCGTTCAAGTGATAATTATGTAAACTTATTCACTAAGAATTATCAACATCAATATTTGAGAAGTTACGATATAAGATTGGAATGCATCGTCTCCAAGATATCAAGTAAAGTTTTTATCGGGGGGAGAAAAATACGCGTTGTACTCTTTTTTTTAACCATGGTTTTGTACCAAATGAGTTTTCCTGGTAAGGTTTTTAACAAGGAAACATTCAAGCGTATTAAAAGATATGTACACTCTTTTTCCTTCACTAGAATATTTCCCTATAAGGTTTTAACGAAGCATATTATCTATGGATGTCACACCCTCTTTTATTTATGTTTTAATTGTTGAGGATATGACGGGTTTTTAATTTTTTTTTTAGAGTCGCCACTTGAAATTGAGTTTTTAGGTGTTCCAAGTCACCAGATAGTTCTTAATTTAAAATAAAAACTTTTTTTTGTTTTGGTCTACGAAAAATAGAGATTGGGTAAGGAATTCTATTGACCGGTGGGAAGGTATGAGGCACCCCCGAGTCCCGTGATTCTAGCACGGTCGCTTTATTAACTTATATTTGGCTAAAATAATTTATTTATTTAATTTGGATAAAAGGGGAAAAATGTATTAATTACTATTTTTTTAATAAAAAAACTGATTGGCCTAAGAGCGTAACCGCACACAAGACCCTTCTTTTTAGAAAAGAATACACACCAAGGATCGTAACCGAACACATGATGGTATTTGAAGTTTTTTTTAAAAAAAACACAATAATTAATTACTCAATTAAAAAAATAACGATAAGAATGAATAAAAGAAAATGGTGCAACATATAAACCAAGAAATGATTAGCATTTATTTATTTATTATTATTAAAAAAAATTCTAGCATTTATATTTATGGTTTTACTAAAAGAAAAAAAAAATTTTACTACTAGACAATGACACCAATTTTTTTTCTTTACAAAATTACAATTAAACACTCTTTTAAACTAATGATATACTAGTTTTAACTTTTTTTATATATACTGATAAAAATTTAAGAAATAACCAGATTGGTAACAATTTTTTTTTATATATATAAAATGACTACCTTGACTTATTTGATAGAAGATTGCAAAATAGCAAATTTTTTAATTGTTGAATTATTAAGTCAAGTTAGTCCAATTTGTATTTTTACTTTAATAATCAATTCAAATAGTTATTTAAGAGATCTTTTTTTTTAAAAAAAAAAATTAAAACAAACCATATTTACACTTTTTTTTAGAAATAACCAGATTTTTTTTCCTGCAGAAATAACCAGATTTTATTTGCTTTGCAAAAATAATCAGATTTACATTTTTTGCAGAAATAACCAGTATATTTTCTTTGCAGAAATAACCAAATTTACATTTTTTGCAGAAATAATCAGATTTTATTTTTCTTGGCAGAAATAACCAGATTTACATTTTTTTTGCATAAATAATCAGATTTATATTTTTTGCAGAAACAACCAGATTTATATTTTTCTTTTTTTTTTTGCAAAAATGATCAGATTAAACCCTTTTGCAAAAATGACTAGTTTTACATTTTTTATTTTATTATTTTTTTCTTAAGTTCATTCCTTAAAGAAGAAAGTTACCAAAAACCTAAAAGATTTGCAATTGTTATATTTTGATTACTTATTTTTTTTTACTTACTAATGCTAAAATTTAAACTAAAAATGATTAATAATATATATGTACATCATCATAAACATAATCATATGAGAAACACTATAGAATAATAAACTAATAGAAATATACAAACTAAGTAACATAAGGATAAACATAATCATACGAGAATCATAATAAGCTTAACAAAAAATATCAACAATTTTTCAAAAAAAAAAAAACCACATAAAAATAACATAAAGATTACATTGAAATGTAAAAAAAAGAAATACCTAGAGTTGATGACAAGCAAATATAGAAGGAAATTCAATTGAATTCCCTAGACAATCCAATAGAGATATCTTCTTTTTTTTTTTTGAGAAGAAGAAATTTTTTAAGTTTTTTTTTTTGCAATTTTCTTTCTATATCTTTTTTCCCCAAGGGGGTTTAAATATGTGATCAACATTAACATCCCACCTTTCTTGAAAACTTAAGAGCGAATGTATGCATTGGACTCTTTGTTTTCCCAAGGTGCCACCCAAGATGACCGATGATTTTTTTTTGTTTTAAGAAAAATCAGATTAATTGAATAATTCTTATGCACTTTTAGATGACCCATTTACTTTATTCATTAATTGAATATAGTTATATGGGCCATCAGAAAATAATAGGCCCAATGCCATTTAGATGGCCCATTTCTTTTATTTATTGTTTGAATAATAGTTAATAGACCATCTGACAAAATTCAAAACAGGCCAAAATGTTGACCCATTTCATCAAGACCCAAACAAAATGACCTACTAACACAAAATCTAAATATCTAAACAATTTTAAAGATCAAACACAACAAAATAATATAGAAAAAAAAGTAAAAAATAAAAAAAATAATAAACATAATAAACATAAAAAACGAAATAAAATAATAAAAAATAATAATAATACTTCAAGCAAATCATCAACATGATAAACTTAAAGAACATTAATAACACAAATCCGACATCAAATGACTTATATGGTCAAACAAAAAAAGATAATGATGAATTTGGATAAAGATTGAGAGGGGAAAAAGATTGACATAACTTCCGAGTAAATGAAGGTCGCCGGAAAACTTTGGCAGAAAATTTTTTGACGGATTTTGAACTTAAAATTTATATCAAATGATAGCCCTTGAAGAGCTCTACACATTTATGTAAAGGGTTTTTGATGGGAAGGACCGAAACTTTATAAATCTAAGGAAAACAGTAAAAATTCATATTTGGTTTTCCTTAGATCTACGGAGTTTGGATATAGATATGGATGAAAGGTTTGTAGATTTAGGTAGAGGAGGGTGAAAGGAAAAGATGGTAAATTTTTTTAAAAAATTCCGGCCAAAAAAGGTGGTGGCCACTGGGCGGTGGTGGCGATAGTGGTGGCCGGCCGGCGGCATGGTAGTAAGGGGAAGAAGAAAGGAAAAAAAAATCTAAATAATAATAAAAAATGCTATTTTTGGAGTTCTGTATTTTTGTTTGGGTCCAATAATAGCCCTTGGATCAAATATCATGAATGGTTGAGATTCAATCTTGACCATTTCTATGGACCGGGTCAAGATCAATTGGGCCATCAGAATTGATTTAAATCAGCCTAATTTAAACAAAATTGGGTCATTTGAGCCAATAAAATAATAAAGACAAATACCAAAAATTCAAATAAAAAAAATCCTTACTAAAAATATTATAGGAGTAAAATAAACACGTCAAAAATTAGGTGTCCACAATGGACATCCAAAAGGGAGTGTAATAAAATATTATAGTGTGAACGTCCACTACACCAAGAAGTTACTCACCTATTATCTCCACTACTTTCCTCATTATGAAGATGACCATAACCTCCATATTTATAACCATTACTAGTTAATATATCCGCACTTCGCGCGGACATTTTTAGATTTATGAATAAATTTTTTTGTTTAATTATATTGAGTCAAATATTATTATCATTAAACCCAATAAATTATATTTTTCAATTTGTTGTTCACTATCTATGCTTTTAGTATTTTAAATATAGTTGATTTCATATAATTTTTTTAGTATGTTATCTTTAGAAACATGTAAAGAAAGAAAAATAATTTCGTGAAAATTTTCTTTTTGTTTATGCGGCTTTAGTAAATTCTAAATTATATTTTAGGAGGGAGTTAAATTATACAGTGTTCATAAAAAAATAATAATGAAAAAAGTTACTCTAAATAAATTGATAACCAATGATTCAATAAATTAGAAAACATATTGTCACGACCCAAAACGAGTCGTGAATGGAACCCACACCTAACCTACTAGGTGAGCGAACCAACAAATCTAGCCCCAACATTTACCAATAATTCAACTAGGAATAACAAAAATAATGTGGAAGATCCAAAACATATTGATGTAATCAATTAAATACGCTTCTAAAGTTTAACACTTATTATCCCCAAAATCTGGAAGTCATCACATCAAGAACATCTATCCTCAAATTACCAAGACTAAGAGTATTTAAGAAATCAAAATAAGTAAAAAGATGGTCCATGTCCGAAATTCAAAGACACCATGACGTGAATGAGAGAATCCAACACGAGCTAGAAATAATAGCTCACCCTGAACTCTGATGTGTTGGAGACTGACTAGAGCTGAGGGCGAGTTGAAGTCGATGGTACACTTGCTGCACACAAATCAAAACAAAAATCAATATCCCTATCCGGTGGCATACCAGGAAGGTCTGCAGGAAACACATCCAGAAACTCACGGACTATCGAAACAGACTCAATCGAAGGCACTTTGGAAGTATCATCCCTGAGATGTGTCAAGAAAGCTAAACAATCCTTACTCACCATTCTCTTAGCACGAAGACAAGAGATAATACGGACAGGAGTGGAAATATAGTCACCCTCCCACACTAGCGAATCTGTCCCAGGCTTAGCTAATGTCATACTTTTAGCATTACAATCTAAGATTGCAAAATTTGGAGAAAGCCAAGTCATAGCCAAAATTACATCAAAATCAACCATCTCTAGAATAATCAAATCTACATAAGTATTGCTCCCCACAAAAGTCACAAGACAAGACCTATACACTTTCTCAACTATCACAGACTCACCCATAGGAGTAGAGACAAGAGTAGACATGTCAAGCAAATCACAACATAAATCAAGACCAGTAGCAAATGAGGAAGATACATATGAAAATGTGGATCCAGAATCAAACAATACATAAGACATGCAATCACAGACCAAAAGAGTACCTGTGATAACAACATCAGATGTCTCAGCTTCAGACCTCCCGGGGAAAGCATAACCATGAGCCCTATCACCTGTCTGTCCATTGCCCCTACCAAGCTACGCTGCAGTAGTTCCAACTTGCCCGCCACCCTGACTCAATTGGTGACCACCATTACCTTGGCCACCACGTCCTCCAGAATGACGGCCTCTACCATGACCACCTCTACCTCTAACTACTGAGGGTCTGTAACTCTGTTTTGGACAATATTTTCAAATATGTCCAGCCTCTCCACAGCCATAATAATTTCTGGATTCAAGTATAGGTCTCTATGAAAATGACGAACTCTGGAGATAACCTCCAAACTCAGAAAAAGGCTGACTGGTCGGCGATGGACCCCCAGCTGAAGCCTGCAATGAAGACTGAATAGGACGGGCTGGATAAGCACATGAACTCTGCCCTCTGAAGTAATAACCACTAAACTCACCTCCCTTACGAAACTTCTTAAATGTCGATGCGGTGGTGAAGTCGTCTGGCTTCACCCCCTCTACCTCTATCACAAAATCAACCACTTCCTGAAAGGATTTTGCTGCAGCAGCTACCTGTAAGGCTGAAATCTGCAAATTTTACCTCAATCCTTTCACAAAGCGGTGTCACACCCCTTTTTCGCGCGGCGACGTAAGATTTTTTCCAATTTAAGTGACGTTATTGATTAGGGGATTATTTTTTTTAAGAGTCGCCACTTGGAATTGAGTTACGGTGTTCCAAGTCACCTTATTTACATCCCTAATCAAAAGGAAGTTGACTCATTATTTTATGGTCTGCGAAATAAAAAATCGGGTAAGAAATTCTGTTGAACAAAGGGAAGGTATTAGGCACCCCTCGATCTCGTGGTTCTAGCACGGTCGCTTTATGGACATTCATGACTTAAACTAATTTATGAATATTGTATTATTAAGACAAATGTATTTACCCTCATTATTTGATTTATATTAACATATTTAAAACCATCCAATTTTAGAAGCATGTCAAGTTTTTATACATTATTATTTTTTATTATTCTTTCAACATTTTGCTTGTTTCTTAATTTCTCTTTTTTTTGTACTAATTTTTCACGTTTTTTTTTGTTTAACTTTCCTTATTTTATATTCTTGGTTTTTACATTGATTTTCTTCTTTTTCTTTTCTTACTCTTTTTAATATTTTTTTAATGATAATAATAAATTATTTTATATATATTTAACACTATACTTTTTGTATCTTTTCATTTTTAAAGTATTTATTTTTTTTACTTTTTCGTGTACATTTTTACATTCCTTTTATTATATATTTATTTTTTATTTTTTATTATTCTTTTTCTAATTCGAACATTCCTTCTTCACCACTTTTCTTTTCTTTTCTTATTCACGTATTCTACCTCTTTTCCTTATTGCATTTTTATTGTTATTATTTTTATTTTTTTAAATCTTTTTTCTTTCAATTTATTATCCTCTCCTAACAAGTTTATTATTATTATTTTTTATAGAATCTAAAAATAATAATGTAAGACAACACACATAATATAATATAAAATATAATTTAATACATTTCTAAACACAACCAAACAAAAGAATTCATTCAAATTAGTAAGACATGAAAATAAAAATTTGGATAACTATACATATTATCATTAGAATTATAATAACTACACATATTATCATTAAAAACTAAACATGAAAAATAAGAATAGACTTAGACAATAATTTTAGTTAGGCATGAAATAAACTATGAATTATTTAATATGAAATAAACTACGGTTTGTTATAGCAATTTCACACAAAATAAAACTATATAAAGGATCTAAACATAAAGTTGATATAAATATTTGAACAAACTTCATATAAAACATAACGGTTTAACCACATGTGAAATTTGACAACTTTAATATATTGTAATCAGTGCTTGTATAAACACGATATTAAATTATATAAAAAATAAAATAAAAAATGGTACCTCTTGCGAAAATTCCACCAAAAGAAAACAATTCGAATAAGGAACCGCGAACTTGAAACCATGAAGTGAACCTCAAAACTCAACCTTTGTTTGTGACTTTTTAAAAAAGTAAAAAGATGAGAATAATATTTTCTACATGTGTGTTGCCTTCCCTTTTTCTTGATTTCTCCTCTCTTTCCCTTTTTTTTTCGTGTGCTTTTTCTTTGTTTTTCCCCTTTGTTCTTTTTTTCTTCTCCTTTCTCTGTTTTCTGGTTTCTTTTTTTTTCTCGCATGTGTCTTTTTTTTTGCTCCCTTTTCACCTTCTGATGTTGTGTAATATGGTAGTGCATGTGTGTGCATGTCGTGGGGTGTGAGTGGGAGTGGGGAATGGGGAGGGATCGTGGGATTTGTGTGTGTGTGGGTTTTTTTTTAAATTTTCAATATATATATAAAAATGATAATTATTAATTTCTTTGAGTAAATAAATAAATAAAAGCTAAATGGGTAATTAAAACATAAGGGACATAATTAAGAAATATTAGTTTATTTAAATAATATATATATATATATATATATATATATATTTATATATATATATATATCTTTTTTTTAACAATCAAAATAAAGTTATCTAATAAAAATTATATTTATGTTATTTATTTTTATATATTTTAAATAAACTTAATGAAAATAATAAAAAGTCAAAATATATTTAATTTAGATTGATAAAATTATTTATGCTCTAAATATTGGTGTTAAACTTAAATTCGGTCAAAAATTACGTGTCTACAGTTTGCCCCTCTTTGACTGGAACACGAGGAGTTTTTCAGACAAAGAAGTAGAAAAAGTGACAAGTTTTGACCGAACTCTTATTTGAAAGACCAAAATTTGTGTGACCGAGTCCTTGTTTGGACATCCTACACATCCCGGGTGATAAGGGAATCAGGCCACTTGTAGTTCGAGGAGATAAAGTGATGAGTTCGAAGTTAAGTGAGGTTCCATCGAGGCTCCAGATCGCGGCTCTTATCCTTACATGAAAATTGAAAACTATTAGCCAAAGAAAAACAAATGTACAAACTTCCATCCATGCAGCTTTTGTTAAATCTTCACTTGAATTTTGACTTTAAGATATCACCTTGATTTTTGAGTGAATATCAAAACTTAAAATTGGAATAGAGGCTGAACTTGCCACTTAGACGGAACTTTTGATATTCTTCAAAATGACAACTTGAAAAATGCTCCTGAATGAATGCGTGTTTTCTTGATCAAAAGTTGACTAGCAAAAGATTGTGTGGAAATCAGGCTGCTACATGCATTGAAGAAACTAATTCTAACCATCATGGAATTGATTATTCTAAAAAATTTGAAACTTTGTTCTTGAAATTCAAATCCAGGTCTCGCTTGAGAAAACCTGAGAACCACCACAAACAAAAAATAAATAAAATTTTTGCCCCAGTTTTCACTGGGAAATTTTTTGTGAGTTATTAGCAAATATAAATATAAAACATAAACATCGGCTAGGAAGTGTTTATTTCAGGAGAAAATAAAACTAAAAATCTAGACTAGGAAGTGTTAATCCTATGAGGAAGTAATCTAATCCCATTATTCAGGAGGGTCCTGCTAGTCCCATTATCTAGGAGGGTCCTGCTAGTCCCATTATCCAGGAGGGTCCTGCTAATCCCATTATGTAGGAGGGTTCTGCTACTCCCATTATCCAGGAGGGTCCTGCTACTCCCATTATCCAGGAGGGAACCCTCCTAGTCCCATTATCTAGGAGGGTCCTGCTAGTCCCATTGTCCAGGAGGGTCCTGCTAGTCCCATTATCTAGGAGGGTCCTGCTAGTCCCATTATCCAGGAGGGTCCTGCTAGTCCCATTATCCAGGAGGGTCCTGCTAGTCCCATTATCCAGGAGGGTCCTGCTACTCTATTATCCAAGAGGGTCCTGTTACTCCCATTATTCAGGAGGGTCCTGCTAATCCCATTATCCAGGAGGGTCCTGTTAGTCCCATTATCCAGGGGGATCCTGCTAATCCCATTATCCAGGAGGGTCCTGCTAATCCCATTATCCAGGAGGGTCCTGCTAGTTCCATTATCCAGGAGGGTCCTGCTAGTCCCATTATCCAGGAGGATCCTGCTAATAAAATTTTCAACAAACTAATAATACTAACAAAATATTGTGAATGCTATCTTCATTATTTGGAAGTTCCTCCAAGGAGAAAAATAATAATAATAGTAATAAATAAAATAAATACTCCAACATTGAAGTAATTGCTATTTTGATATATATTAGCCAACTTTCATATAATATTCCACAAGTCTTTATTGTAAGGGTTCCCTTTCGCTCGCTGCAAACTAGGTTGAACATCTAGGTTCCTCGAATCCTCAATCTTGAAACAACTTGTGTCCCTGCTTCAACAAAGAAAATTTATGAGTTTGAAAAGGTGGTGGTTGGTTTGTGGTTCCATCTTTCGACAAGGGCGGCTCAAACACTTATGACGCTTTGGTTGTTTCCAACGGTCAATACTTCTTATTGATTGATAGTACTTTCATCCAAATTTGCTTACTTTGGGACCTAAATCCAATGTCTTTATCTCCCAACACTCATTGTTTAGCCTTCATAGGATCAGAGAATTTTCGAATTCAACACTTGAAGACAGATTAACTCAGTAGCCTGATGCTTTGCCTAGTACCGATTAGAGACTTGGTAGCGAGTCGTGAAATTCCTTCATAGTTTTTTTTATTTGACAAAGACTCGACTCAAATACATACCAAAAAAGTGACGAAAAAAAAGTATAAGAAAATTACGAACTATATGAGAATAAAAGAAAAGATTCGATGAAGACTTTTTTTTTCAGTAAGAAGAAGAAAGAAAAACTTATCTGAGTGTGGGAGCCGAGTCTAATGATCATGCCATGCAATTTGAATTGATTTCCAGACTTGGATATCCAATCTATTCATCAACCATTATTGATTATTCAATCTTGATGTGGAATCCCAACACTTAATGAAGCCATAAATAATCTGAACCCTTATAGACTTTGTGGTATTCACGAAGGTCTTTGCCGCTAAAACTCAATCATGTTAATTGCTCCAGCTCACGTCTGCCTTATGGTGCATGTCAGGATTTTCACCAATAAGACTCTCTTATATTCAACTCCTTTTCGCCTTACGGTGCCCACTTAGGGTTTTCACCAATAAGACTCTCTCATTTTTATTTATTTTTACTCACATTTGTCTTATGGCGCCCATTCAGGATTTTTACCTACCTTTAACCAACTTATTCTCGACATATCAAGGGCTGATGCAAAGACTTATTTTTTTTGACTTTAGATGATGGGGTTAATTTTGAGCTGTGAGATGAGAGACCGAATAAATAAACAAACGACTTTTGCCCCAGTATTCTACAATATGAATTTTTGGATTTGTATTTGGTTGAACCGAACCCAATATTAGGGCTGCCTACGTATCTTGCCGTAACAAGAATCAGGTCAAACGTAGTTCAGACAATTTGTTTTTATTTTTGTTTTTTTTGAAAAGTCAAGGACACAGCGTAACCAAGAGATCCCGTTGAATCAACCCTTGAAATATCAAGCCCAAACATAAGGGTTTCTAATGTCGAAACTCAATCATATGTAGTATCTTTTCACAGCATCAGCATTGACGACTGTTTCTGTCACTTTGCCTTCTATATCTGCTAAGTAAAGAGCACCATTGGGTAATACCCTTTTAACAACGAATGGTCCTCTCCAATTTGGAGAAAATTTGCCTTTGGTTTCAGCATGATGTGGCAAAATGCGTCCTCATGTTTAGCACAACTACCCAATAAAATATGGATGTTAGGCAAAGGAAAAACATCTTTTGGACTTGCCTTATTCAAATCACGATAATCAACACACATTCGAACTTTGCCGTCTTTCTGAGGGACGGGTATGATATTGGCTAACCAAGAAGGATATTGAGAGACTTCAACGACTTTGGCCTCAAGTTGCTTTGTGATCTCCTCTTTAATTATTACACTCATGTCGGTTTTGAGTTTTCTCAACTTCTGCTTTATCGGAGGAAAATTAGGATCAATTGGCAACTTGTGAACAACCATGTCAGTGCTTAATCCAGGCATGTCATCATAAGATGACGCAAAAACATCTTTGTAATCAAACAGGGCCTGGATTATATCGTCCTTTTGATGTCGAACATGTGCACTTATCTTAGTCTCCTTAATAATTTCTCGATCTCCCAAATTTATCGTCTCAGTTTCACTCATGTTTGGATTTGATTTATTTTAAAAATGATTGAAATCTCTCCTTACTTCTTCAAATACTCTGTCTTCATCATATTCGATTTCTTCACTTATTATTTTAATATTAGGTCGAAGATTAGATTGGATATTAAGATCTGGCGAAAAATTCTGCATGCATGTCATATCACTAGAATCGGCATAGAAAGAACTGTATAAAAGAAAACGAATAAATATATTAGACTGAAATAAAGATGCAATTACATCCTATTGAAAAGGGAAATAGAATGTTTGAAATAAAACAACAAGATAAAATCCGAATTACAATCCTTGAATGAATCGGATGACAAAAGAAAAAACAAAACAGACTACCAAGACTCGTCTTTGACGGGGAGAGGGGTGGCCTCCCAATTGTTTAGATTGACATCAGGATCAATGAATTGCACATCTCTGTCGCTAGTGTCTTCTCCGAGTTCCACCATATCAACCTCGACAAATAAATCTTGAAAATAGTTGATCATTTCTTCGCTAACTTTCATCACTTGCCCTAAAAAAGATGATTGATAAGATTCTGTTGCGCGGGCTTTGATGAAAGATTTGTAGATTGGTTGTATAGGTTGGTAAGTGACCATATATCTCTCTTCTGCTTCTTTGCCTTCATTTTGTCCTCGAATATAGGTTGTTAGCCTAAGCCAAAAGTACCGATGCTCTTTCGTAGACTCACAGGATAAGATCTTCCTTGCAAGCAGATTCCTAAGCCTTTACCCGACTCAAACCCATGTTTCAGCAATTCATTCACCACCATTACAGATGCGATGGGCATATTTGGTTTTGGAATGACACTCCCCTCGGGGACATGCTCAATAACCACTACCTCAGAAGCTTGATAAAATAGTGCCTCTTCTCATTATCCGCATCGATAAAAGGGGAGGAAGAGTCTTTGTAGATTGGAAAATCCCCCTCACCATGAACAATTACCTCTTGTCAGTCGTGTTCAAACTTAATCATTTGATGCAATGTTGAGGGGACTGCTCCAGCCCTATGCACCCATGGCCTCCCCAACAATAGATTGTAGGACGCGTTGATATCCAACACTTGAAAATTCACAGCGAAATCCATAGGCCCTATGGTTAGTACGAGCTCTATCTCACCAATAACATCTGTTTTTGACCCATCAAAAGCTCTAACACATACATTGTTGGGTCGGACCTTTTCAGCACTAACATTCAATTTCTGTAGAGTTGATAAAGGACAAATATTTGCTCCAGATCCTCCATCAATTAGAACTCGAGTGACATATGAAAGCTCACACTTTACAGTGATATGTAGGCCTTGGTTATGTCCTGTACCTTCTTTTGGTAGTTCATCATCTGAAAAGGTGATGCGGTTTACCTCAAATATTCTCCCAGCAATCTTCTCTAACTGACTTACTGTAACTTTACTAGGAACATGTGCTTCATTCAAAATTTTCATTACAGCCTTACGATGTTCATCAGAATGTATTAGCAAAGACAACAAAGAGATTTGGGCTGGAGTTTTTCTTAATTGTTCCACCACGGAGTAGTCTGATAGTTTCATCTTCCTTAGGAATTCCTCTGCCTCTCCTTCAGTGACCAGACTCTTTATTTGTGTTTGATCATTTTTAGTTTTCCTTAATTCCATCGGGACATAACATCTTCCTGAACGGGTTATTCCTCCCACTTCATCTATTTCTTCATCTATTTCTTTTCCCTTGTATGTAACGATAGTAGGCTCATAATTCCAAGGAACAACTATGGGGTTAGTCATTGGGAGCTGGGGTACTGGCCTGATAATCACAAGAGGAATGTGGGACCCTCGCATGATCAAGATAGGCTTGTTTGGCCCTTTTGGAACATACGATTTTGCCTTACTCGGGCTTGCCCAAACATCTTCAAGGGCTCCATTCACAGTTAAGATGGGTGTGTTTGATGGACTCAACTTTTCTAACACACTTTCCGCCCCTAAAGGCATCATTTTTGTTAAATCAACAACATTTGCTGACTTCTCAATGCCAGTTCCAACCCTAAGGATTGGCTTATACAGAGATGCAAAATCTTCATGACCCTTCATCATTTCTAGCATGTTTGTTTCAGTATGCCTTGATAATGGATTTTGATTGATGTTGGGTCCACTCGGACTTTCAACTATAATTCGATTAGAATCGATCAAATCCTGAATGGCCCTTTTCAAATACCAACATCTCTCTATGTTGTGCCCTGGGGCATTAGAACAATATGTGCAATGTTGAGAATAATCCAAATTTCTCGGGGGAGGATTCAACATCTTTCTCTCAATAGGACTCAAAACATTCAATGTCCTTAATTTTTGGAACAAGCTAGCATACGACTCCCCAATAGGAGTGAACTCACCTTTAACGCCATTTCCCTTTTTGTATTGTGGTCTAGGACGGAAAGGAATTCTAGCAATATTTTGATGAACTTGTGGGGGTGGTGGATGATTTTGTGGAGTTGGTGCACGCCATTGTGGATAAGAAGGGGGTGCAATTGGTTGTGCATTAAGAACATGATATGGAGTGTATGGCATAGAATATTGTGGAGCTTGGGAAGGAAAATAGTGTTGTGGGGAATTACCTAGAACATGAGTCCTAGGCGCTGATACAATAGCGGCCACATCCTCCCTTCTCTTCTTCCCTCCAATATTTCCAGAACCATTTTGAAGCACTTGTGTTGTGGCTTTTAAGGCAGCTTGACTTACAATCTTTCCAGACTTTATGCCATTTTCCACCATTTCCCCTACCTTAATAACTTCAGCGAATGTCTTCCCTACGGCAGAAAGCAGATAGTGAAAGTAATCAGGTTCTTGCGCCTGGAGAAAAACATCAACCATCTCTGACTCCTTCATCGGTGGTTTAACCCTAGCAGCTTGTTCCCTCCATCTGATAGCATATTCACGAAAATTTTCCGTGGTCTTTTTTCTCATGTTGGCTAACGAGGAGCGATCTGGAACAATGTCAATATTATATTGGAATTGTTGTACAAAACATCGAGCCAAATCATCCCATGTGTGCCAGTTGGTGATATCCTGATCTATGAACCACTCAGATGCAATCCCTATTAAGCTTTCCCCAAAATAGGCCATAAGTAACTCTTCTTTGCCCTTTGCACCCCTCAATTGGTTGCAATATCTCTTTAGATGAGCTATGGGGTCTCCGCGACCATCGTATTTTTCAAACTTTGGAATTTTAAAACCAGCAGGCAAGTGGACATGAGGAAACATACAAAAGTCACTGAACGAGATGCCTTTGTGGCCTCCTAGTCCTTGCATATCTCTTATACTTTGTTCCAAACTCTTCATTTTCTTAGTCATTTCTTCATGTTCCTCATTCTTGACCATCTTCTCAATTTCGACAGGGGAACTATATTGATGAATATGGGGATGAGAGCTTGTAATTTTAATGGCCTCTTCAAGAGTGTAATTCTGTTCACGCCGAACTTTGGGCGGAGGATCACTGTTGGATTTGGGCACCATCGTTGGCTGCGAGATGCTGTTAGTCGGGGCAGTTGACACAAAGAGTGGATTACTTAGCACAGGCGTATTCGAAGGGCGCACCATGGAAGTTCCAGCGACATTGAATGTGTTAGCATAGGGGATGAATCCAGGGGGATATATCGGATCGCTTGTCGACACCTGGATAGGGTGAGACATATTTATATTAAAATAGTCTCGGATTGAAGATGGTGGAGGTTGTCCACTCATCCAAGCCTCGTACATCTCTGCCATTTGTTGTCTTAACACCCTTATCTCTTCTGTTGTCCCTGTTTCTTATGAAGTTATCTGGTTTTGGATCTCCTCATCATTGTCCGATTCATTTCCGTCTCTGGGGGCCATTTTCTGTTTCCCTTTCGATCTTGTGTTGTAAGGATGTGATGCCAGTTTCACCACAAACCAACCACCTTTAAGCTAGTATGTCTCTCTTTATTTCTCTCTCTTTCTCTCTTTCTCTCTCTGAATAGAGTAATAAATCGATTAGTGTTAAGAAATTATGCACATTGTATCCACATACATACTTCTAATATGGAGGACCTCATGTTTCACCCCGACTTACCTAGGCATTCTTCTCTTCATTAGTTTTTTAATATTTTATTATTATTATTTATTTATTTACTTATTTGTTTATTTATTATCATTATGATTATCATTTTTTAAGAGAAAGAAGAAAAAAAATAAGAAAAGAAAAATAATAATAATAATAATAATAATTTGGATCGAACCCCCTGGGTTGCCTACGTATCATGTTTGGCCCATGAATCAGATCTTGCGTAGTTCGAGGAAGATATTAATAATAATTTTTTTATATTAATTTACTTTTTTTTTGTATGACATATGCACATAAGGTGACCAAAAGTAAATCTTTTTCATTCATTTTCAAATATTTGAAACAATGATTTGAATAAAACAAACAAACAAAAAAAACAGAAGTACCTAGGACTTAGATAGACTCTAAATGAAATAAAATAACAAAACGAAAAGAAAGAGAAAAACCTATAATAATAATAATAATGAAATAATCACTACTAAGAGAATAGACTCTAAAAGAAACTGAATCCTCGAATCTCAATCATCTCCAAGGCCCTTATAAATCTTCGCCAACGCTTTCGGTAGATATGGAGCCAAAGCACGGGCCTGTTGGCCCAACCTCTCATCGTTTTGGTGTAAATATCTAGCATAAACACTGTTGAGTTCATCCCTGAGTTGTAGTATTCGGTCTCTGGCTTCATCCATATTGTCATAACAATTCTGTAACCAGTGGTGAGCAGTATTTACTTCATGCGTCAAATTTTCCCTTTGTTCTTGGAGTTCTTCAATTTGAAGGTGGAGTGCATCTCGCTGGCTATTCTTGACCTCTCTCAATCTCACAGTCTGCCTAATAAGCACTAAAACCCCTTGCTATTTCTCTTTCCCGTTCCATAGAGGCTTTAACTTGAGTTTGGAGTCTAGACTGTGCGCAGACAAGTTGGGCCTTTTCTTTCTTATACTCCTCTTCCTGTTGCTCCATAGCGCCTGTGGCAAAGCCCAAGTCTTCTTCTAAGGTTAGAATGGTAGAGCGGTGTTTTCTAACTCTAACTTCAAATATCGCATCACGTTGGGCCAACTCCTCTTTAGCGTTTTTCAGGTCATTACTTAGGATATCCAGAGTAGATTTGTAGCTTCTTTCGACTTTGAGGCGAGCTTGCTTAATCTTAACCTCAATTTCTGCTTCTCGATCTATAGGTCATTTTATTGACCCTTCTGGCATAACCTTAGGAAGGGGCTGATCATGAACCTAGTCTAAGTATGCTTGGTCCACCTCGCCTCTTGTGCGATCCTTCACCATATCGTGGGGACTTGAGAGTATGCATCCCTCCCAAATCTTAAATATCTCTGATTGCCTTAAAGGTACCTTGGGATGAAACTCATACATGAATTCACGCATATCTTCATTGGGTGGTATAAACTGGCGTCGCCCAAGTTGTCGCATGACTCTAAGTGGCATATAAGGTTGGACACCTCGAAGACCCATTAGAACAATGAACGATTGAAAAGTAGACATGTATATCACCTCGGCCGATGGAAACCAATGATAATTCCACACAATCTTGTCAGTAGTCAGATTATTGAGGTGTTGCTTCCAAGCTTCAATACCCTTCGGAAAACTATGATCTTTGATTCTTTCTTTGTGACCTCCAATATAATCATTCCATTCTACTTTAAAGTCCACTGCATAAGGGCGATGACGAATGTGTTCAATCATCCATAGTTGTAATAACATATTGCATCCCTCAAAGTAGTCTTTTCCATCCTTGCAAATAGTTAAAGCACGATAGATGTCTGCCAGAATCATTGGTACGAGGGTGATATTAGGCTTCTTCTCAAAAGCTGTAATGACTGCAGCTAAGTTCATGCTAATTTTTCCTCCCTTTTTGGGAAATACCATGATTCCCAAAAAAGACACCATGAAGGCATCATAACTGTGTGCTTCCCAAGTTAGACGACACCCATTATTACGGAGTTTCTTTCCATACACTTCGAATCCATCACTTTTGCCATATCTTTTGTACAAAAATTCTAACGGGACCCATCCATTATTGAGACAACCACCTATATCATTCTCATTTATATGCAGTAATTCTAGAAACCTCCTCCCATTAATATGTTTTGGTATCATAGGCTCTTCTTTGTGAAGATGTTTACCCTTTCCAATGAATGCCCCTATCTCTTCAAGGGTGGGGGTGAGTTCACAATCAGAAAAACGGAATACATTCCTTAATGGGTCCCAAAAATGCACTAGTGCTTCTATCAAATTCCGTCGTGGCTCAACATACAAAAGACTTCGTAGAAATCCCAAGCGTTTGAACACCAGTCCTCGTCCATGGTTTGTCATATTTTCATACCATGTCTTCAAGAGTGTTGGGGCCTTATCCACTATCATGAATCGAGGTGATTGGTCCTCTCTTTGTCTCTTATCTCCCTTTCCATATGGATTCATATTTCCCTATATTATGATAGTGACAAATTAGGCTTAATAAAATATATATTTTTTAACAAGAATAACGGAAAAATCAAACACACAAAAAAAGTAAATTTTTTTTATAATAAAATATATTTTTTAAATAAGAATAAGTAAAAATCATACACACACAAAAAAAACAAATTTTTTATTATTATTTTTTTAAATAAAATAGTCTTACACATACACACACAAAAAAAAGCAATTTTATTTTTATTTTTATTTATTTGTTTTTTTTAAAAAATAGTTATTAAAGGAAGAATGAGAAATATATATATATATAAATAGCCCTTAAAACTTTTCCAAAACTAAAAATATTAATATATTCGATTGTATTTTATTTTTTGTTGATTAAATTTTCAATCTTTTTTTTTATTTTTAAATATATAGTAAAGCTTTGATGGTAATAATAGATTTTTCTATTTGTAAAAGAAATATGAATTTTGATAGAAAAAACTGTGTTTAATAAAAGAATTACGTCAAAACTTTAATTTGGTATTTTTCGTTATAATTAATTTTTCATTATAATTCATTCATCTAAAGCCGATCAACATTTGTATAGTCTTCCCCATAATGCAACAAATAACACAAAATAATGTACATGATAGTCTCAAGTAGGGATACTTCTCCTAGACAGGCTCGACCCTTGTGTTGAGCTCCCCATTAATTCAACATTATGCATGATGCAGATAAATCGAATCCTATTAGGGATAGTCATTGTTGAGGCTTGTTTTACTAGGTAAACAATCTAATAGGGAAGGTGCCTAGACTGGCCATAAAACGAGCGGACTACTCGAGTCGAGAAGGGACAACTTACCAGTAGCAGGGCTTTCTGGCCTCACTGTTAGTCCTTCCCATCCTAAGACATGTGTTACTATAGAATCCTTCCCAGGAGCGTTGCCGCATCTCTGGTATCTCATGGCTCGGGATAATCGCATCTCCGAATAAAGTATCTCAGAAGACTCAGATGGATGCGTGAGAAAAGATAATTATATTATAATTCACATATAATCAAAAGAGTAAATAAGCAAGCAAATAACATATTATGTCATTAAACACAATATTCACAAATCGATAAGTACGTAAATACATAATAAAGTCAATGTAGAAGTCCATGTTTACAAGCTCGAATTTCTAGTTAGTCCCCAGCAGAGTCGCCAGAGATGTCACACCCCTTTTTTGCGCGGCGGCGTAAGGGTTTTTCCAATTTAAGTGACGTTATTGATTAGGGGATTATTTTTTTTAGAGTCGCCACTTGGAATTGAGTTACGGTGTTCCAAGTCACCTTATTTACATCCCTAATCAAAAGGAAGTTGATTCATTATTTTATGGTCTGCGAAATCAAAAATCGGGTAAGGAATTCTGTTGAACAAAGGGAAGGTATTAGGCACCCCTCGATCCCGTGGTTCTAGCACGGTCGCTTTATGGACATTCATGACTTAAACTAATTTATGAATATTGTATTATTAAGACAAATGTATTTACCCTCATTATTTGATTTATATTAACATATTTAAAACCATCCATTTTAGAAGCATGTCAAGTTTTTATACATTATTATTTTTTATTATTCTTTCAACATTTTGCTTGTTTCTTAATTTCTCTTTTTTTTTTGTACTAATTTTTCACGTTTTTTTTTGCTTAACTTTCCTTATTTTATATTCTTGGTTTTTATATTGATTTTCTTCTTTTTCTTTTCTTACTCTTTTTAATATTTTTTTAATGATAATAATAAATTATTTTATATATATTTAACACTATACTTTTTGTATCTTTTCATTTTTAAAGTATTTATTTTTTTAATTTTTCGTGTAAATTTTTTACATTCCTTTTATTATATATTTATTTTTTATTTTTTATTATTCTTTTTCTAATTCGAACATTCCTTCTTCACTACTTTTCATTTCTTTTCTTATTCACGTATTCTACCTCTTTTCCTTATTCCATTTTTATTGTTATTATTTTTAATTTTTTAATTTTTTTAAATCTTTTTTCTTTCAATTTATTATCCTCTCTTAACAAGTTTATTATTATTATTTTTTATAGAATCTAAAAATAATAATGTAAGACAACACACATAATATAATATAAAATATAATTTAATACATTTCTAAACACAACCAAATAAAAAAATTCATTCAAATTAGTAAGACATGAAAATAAAAATTTGGATAACTATACATATTATCATTAGAATTATAATAACTACACATATTATCATTAAAAACTAAACATGAAAAATAAGAATAGACTTAGACAATAATTTTAGTTAGGCATGAAATAAACTATGAATTATTTAATATGAAATAAACTACGGTTTGTTATAGCAATTTCACACAAAATAAAACTATATAAAGGATCTAAACATAAAGTTGATATTAAATATTTGAACAAACTTCATATAAAACATAACGGTTTAACCACATGTGAAATTTGACAACTTTAATATATTGTAATCAGTGCTTGTATAAACACGATATTAAATTATATAAAAAAAAATAAAAAATGGTACCTCTTGCGAAAATTCCACCAAAAGAAAACAATTCGAATATGGAACCACGAACTTGAAACCACGAAGTGAACCTCAAAACTCAACCTTTGTTTGTGACTTTTTAAAAAAGTAAAAAGATGAGAATAATATTTTCTACATGTGTGTTGCCTTCCCTTTTTCTTGATTTCTCCTCTCTTTCCCTTTTTTTTCGTGTGCTTTTTCTTTGTTTTTCCCATTTGTTCTTTTTTTCTTCTCCTTTCTCTGTTTTCTGATTTCTTTTTTTTTTATCGCGTGTGTCTTTTGTTTGCTCCCTTTTCACCTTCTGATGTTGTGTAATATGGTAGTGCATGTGTGTGCATGTCGTGGGGTGTGAGTGGGAGTGGGGAATGGGGAGGGATCGTGGGGTTTGTCTGTGTGTGGGGTTTTTTTTTTCAATATATATATAAAAATGATAATTATTAATTTCTTTGAGTAAATAAATAAATAAAAGCTAAATGGGTAATTAAAACATAAGGGACATAATTAAGAAATATTAGTTTATATGAATAATATATATATATATATATATATATATATATATATATCTTTTTTTAACAATCAAAATAAACTTATCTAATAAAAATTATATTTATGTTATTTATTTTTATATATTTTAAATAAACTTAATGAAAATAATAAAAAGTCAAAATATATTTAATTTAAGATTGATAAAATTATTTATGCTCTAAATATTGGTGTTAAACTTAAATTCGGTCAAAAATTACGTGTCTACAAGCGGCGAATCCGCTCTTGTGGACTGAAGCTAAGCTGAGTGGCATACCTGGATAGTGCACGAAATTTGGCCTCATAAGCAGCAACAGACATCCTTCCTTGCTCTAGGATCAGGAACTCATCTCTCCTCCTATCCCTCAAAGTCCGGGGTATATATATCTCCATAAATAAGCTAGAAAATTATGCCCAAGTCATAGGTGGTGCCTGTGCTGGTTGACACTCAACATATGACCGCCACCACATTTTGGCATCCCCCTGAAACTGATAGGTCACAAACTCAACATCGAATCGTTCTACCATGTCCATCTTATGTAGCAGCTCATGACAATCAACCAGAAAATCATAGGCATCTTCAGATTCAGCACCCTTGAAGACTGGAGGTTTCAACTTTAAGAACTTAATGAAAAGTTCATGCTAATCACCTGTCATTATAGACCCTGTAGTAAATTAAGGAAACGTGCCTACTTTCAATGATGCATCCATGCGGGGAGCCACAATAGCTGCATGTTGTACTCCCTGAACCTGAGGTGCTGGTGCAGAAAACACTGGAGGTGTCTGGCCCTGATCAGATAACCCGCTAAGATAAGTAAGAACCTGATTAATCATTTCTGGGGTGGTAATTCCTTATCATGAACCTGCTCATTTTCCCCTTCCTCACTATCTCTCACTACCTCATCAGTCGGTGGAGGAGTCACTGCTCTATTCCTAGCTGGACCAGGTGTTTGTCCTCTACCTCTAGTGGGCGTCCTCCTGCGACCTCTACCACGGCCTCTTGTCACTGCTCCTCCTCGAGTTACAACCCTAATGGTTGGCTCAAACGCACCCTGTCTTGCCGGTGTTGGTGTTGACAAAGTTGTTGCTCTAGTTCTAACCATCTGCGAAATCGAGTGAGAATGTCGTATACCAATTTGTATCACTTAGATATCAATTGGATCCAAGTAATAGCACGAAATAAAGAAAGAATGGAGTTTTCCTAAAGTCCTATAGCATCTCGAAGAGAAGTAAAGGCGTCCCTATACTATTCCCCAAGACTCTACTAGACTTGTCCTTGTGTAATGAGACCAACGAACCTAACTCTCTGATACCAAGTTTGTCACGACCCAAAATGAGTCGTGAGTGGCACCCACACCTAACCTACTAGGTGAGCGAACCAACAATCTAACCCCAACATTTACAAATAGTTCAACTAGGAATAACAAAAATAATGTGGAAGATCCAAAACTTATTAATGTAACCAATTGAATAGGCTTCTAAAGTTTAACACTTATTATCCCCAAAATCTGGAAGTCATCACATCAAGAACATCTATCCTCAAATTACCAAAACTAAGAGTATATAAGAAACCAAAATAAGTAAAAAGATGGTCCATGTCCGAAATTCAAAGACATCATGACGTGAATGAGAGAATCCAGCACGAGCTAGAAATAATAGCTCACCCTGAACTCTAATGTGTTGGAGACTGGCTAGAGCTGAGGGTGAGTCGAAGTCGATGGTACACTTGCTGCACTCCACAAAAGAACAAAGAGGAAAATACAAGTAGGGGTCAGTACAAGGAACACGTACTGAGTAGGTTTCATCGGCCAACTCAAAATAGAAATCAATATACATTGAATAATAATATAAAATCAACTACAATACTTAACAGGTGGCAAACAACAAACACATGAACCATTGACAACAACACCATAATAGGTACACCATCAATCACAACATCAAGCAAAACTAAGAGGACTCATGCCTCCACACCATACTCATTTGAATTATAGGTTCTTTGAGGTTAAGTATATTAAGTTACTTCAAGATTCCTTTCCTTTAATGTTATTGTGTCGGAACGTGACACTCCGATCCCATATATCGTGTCGAAATGTGACACTCCGATCCCATAATACTGTGTCGGAACGTGACACTCCGATCCAATTATCTTATTATTTTATTTCATCAATCCTTCTTTATTCAAGGCGTCATTGTAATAGAGAGGATTCAAGATTAGAAATTCAATAGTCTCATAAATTTTAGGCCAACCACAAACCACACAACCAAAACATACAACCACACAATCAAGTACATAGGAGACTTTACAATATCACTCAATACATATCAATCGCTATTTAGAGTTTATCTATCACATAGAAATAAACCATAACCTACCTCCACCGAAGAATCGAAGTCGAGCAACTACTTTTCCAATGTCTTTCCCTTCCTTATTGCCTCCGAACCCTTCCGATCTATCAAGTATGTGTATATATATATATATATATATATATATATATATATATATATATATATATATATATATATATATATATATATATATATATATATATATATGTAAGGTGTAAGTTAACAAGACCATAAATACTCCGATGATTCTGTGTCTAGCCTATACTCATCAATCCACCTAATTCTATAATCAATATCTTAAAGTTCAACCTAAAGATAAGTCTTACTTCCTCCCATTAGCACAATTTAATGAAAATTAAGTAATTCAATAAACCTAATATTTAATTACCTATCTCAATATATTAAAAACTTAACTTGATAACATGATAATAATATTAATAAGCTTAATTCCTATACCACTGGTGACGAAACCAGTGGTAAGCTCAACCAACTTTAATTTTATTCATTTTTTAGTGAGCACCTAAGCAGTAGCATTTATGTTTCTCCATTACAAAATTTTAAATGTTTTACTTTTCAATTTCATCAAAGGCACATGTTGAATTTTATAATTTGTTATCACAAGTACAAATAGGAGTTGGTCAATTCGCCTCTTTCCAATTAACATTATTATAAACTAATTCTAACCTTAACATTAAATAAGGGAAAATGCACAAGTACCCCTTCAACCTATGCCCGAAATCCCAGAGACACACTTATACTATACTAAGGTCCTTTACCCCCTTGAACTTATTTTATAAGTAATTTTTTACCCCTTTTTAGACTACGTGTCACTAGTTTGAAAAAAAAAGTCAATCATCGTTGGGCCCACATGATAGTGCCACGTAGACTAAAAAGGGGTAAAAAATTATTAATAAAATAAGTTCAGGGGGTAATAGGACCTTAGTATAGTATAAGTGTGTCTTTGAGATTTCGGGCATAGGTTGAGGGGGTACTTGGGCATTATCCCTTAAAATAATATAGATTTCCTATCCCAACCATTAACTATCCACCATTATCATAAATCAATACATTAATGAATATATTATTGTATTTTTAATCCATCTAATACTTATATAAATTCAAAAGGGACATTAATTAGTAACTACCCAACAGAAAACAAATTGGAAGGGGTTGCGAAGGTTAGTAATACCTGGGGTTGCTGCCTCCGATGTGCGGCTTTCTTTTCTTCTCTTCTTCTTTTTCTAAAGACCAACTTCTACCCTAATTATCATATAATCAACTATACAATTTGATAAAAGTGACCCATTATTTATTTTAATATTATTTTGTTAACCACTAACTAAATAAATTAGTAGAACTACCCCATTAATTTCATAGTTATAATTATGAATAGTCCAAAACACCCATTTAAATCTATCGGAAAAGTATTTTATCAAATAAAAAGCTCTAGTACTCAAAACAACCAAATGGGTTGTTACACATATATTTTTTGAATTTTTTATTTTTTATTTTTTTTGTGTATGTGTTCGAAATTCCTAGAGTGTAAATATACAACTAATTTTAAGTCATGTTTATCATATTATTATATCTAAAATAATTACATCTTTTACAACCTATTGCTTGTAAAATAATAAAAAGTTGACTTTTATTTTGGTGAAAATCATCTTCAGTATATTGAGAAATCATGTCAACACTACATAAGCAATTCAATATGAGTATCATATTTGCATTATTCAACTAACAATTTACTCTACATAATATTTTTAATTTAACATGAATTTAATATGAAAAGCAAACATTCAATATTAAAAAGAAAATAGCAACACAATAATTATTATCATAGAACGAAAAAAAGCAATTGTTGCAATATACCAAACTGTTAATAAACACTTATAAATTTATAATATATAAAAAAAAAACTAAGAAAATACAAAAACTCTATAGAAAATCTCTTTAAAATTGTTACTTGTAGCAACTAAGTAAGATAAGAAAAACTATATAACTTGCATATTAATTACTTTAGGGGGTTATCCACATGAAAGGTTTTGAAGTCATGAATATTATTAATTAACAATTAAAAATTAAAATTAAAAGTGTTATATATATATATATATATATATATATATATATATATATATATATATATATATATATATATATATATATAAAATGTTAATTATGCAAAATAATACTATTAAGTAATTATTTAAAGAGGAAATTTTAAAAATATATTTTACAATATCACAATGGTGAAGAAAAATAAAAAATATGCTAAATAATTTAGAGAAAAGGTAAATGTGATCGGAGGTGATAGAAATGTACCACATCATCTTATTTATTTCTAACAATCTAACCTTATATGTAGATAGATATATTGGTTGTAAGTAAATAATAAAGAGAAAATAACTTAAAATATTTTTTTTAAAATTGTTATTCTGGAATTATAATCAGAAGAAGGTCAAAAAAAAAAAAAGGAAAAGAAAGTGGAAAATTAATCTATTGGGATTGGAAATTAGAAAGATGTGAGTTATGGATGATTATTATTTACTCCTAATAAAGTAGTATGTAAAAAGTTAAATGTTCCTCTATTAATAAAAATTATTTTTAATTAATTAAGTAAATTACTTTTACAAAAAATTAATTAATTTAAATAAGAAAAAAAGTCAATAAAGAGAAGATAAATGTCACATCATTTTTTTATGTATCTCATTTTCAATAATTAAGAGAAGTGAAATAAATTACACTTTTTAGTTTTAATATAATTAATGTGACTAAGGGGAAATTTTTTCTTCATTCTTTTCATTAAATAATTTATTTATTCATTAAATTTTTTAAAAGTACTAAAAAATGATTAATTTATTTTTTGTTTAGTCTATGACTATTTTTTAATAAGATAAACTACATCATATATATTTTAGGGGCATCAATATGCAATAGCTATAAGAAATGTATCATGTGCAATATTATATTTTTTAACTGTGACAAAAATTAAAATATTAATTAGAACTTGACGAAAAAATTACATAAATATAAAACTATATAACTTTTCATCTTCATTCATTCAATAAAACTATATAACTTTTCATCTTCATTCATTCACATAATAATAATAATAATAATAAGAAGAAGAAGAAGAAGAAGAAGAAAAAGAGCAAAGTAAAATGAAGAAATAATGTTAATTGAGCTTTCTAATGTGTTGATTAGTAGAGTTTCATAATTTAATTTTTGTTGAATAACATGAAAGTATATATCTAATTAAAAAAATATAATCAAAATAATACATGAATGAATTAATCTTCAAAATATTTGAAAATCATTTAAACTTTTTTACTAATATGACCATCTTCTTGATGAAATCTTGAAATAATTATGATTCCTTCTTCATTTTCATAAACTTGTACCAAACTAATGCAAACATCATCTCGATGAATCTTAAAGAATATATCTATGATCTTTATCAAAATGAAGATCATATGGTGAAATTATTAAGTACATGGTTGATGAAAAAGATGAAGAAAAAAATGTAAAAGAGGAAAAAACTAAACTAATAAAAAGAAAGAATGAGAAAATGAGAATGATCATTCAACATAGATAGTTGTTATTCATAGTTTGTGTAAACCACAATAATAATTAAAAATAAGTTGAAGAGACATATTATTTAAGTAGGGAATGTAAATAGATGGAGGTTCTGTTGTAACTTATTAGGTATAATTAGAAAAATAAATATGAATGAATTTTTTAATTAATTTCTTCACTTTTGTGTAAGTTTACTTTTTCTAGAAATAATATTCAATATTTGTTAAAAAATAATAACTTATAAACTATTACTATTAAGAATGAGGCCCCTTAAATTTGAGGGCCTAAGACACATGTCTTTTTTTAACACTATCGAACCACCCTAATTTGCTGAAGTGTACAACCATATTACTAAAATATTGTGTATGCATATTATCATAACATGATAAACATTAAATACATGTAAATCATACTCATCTCGACATGTTAACACATTATCAAATTCAAATAAACATTAATTCAATTTTTCTGACAATTCCACTGGCATCAATTTGCATAAATATTAGTATCACATACCACCTCAGAAATGTGAATACATAGATGTGTATATTAAGTAGAATAAAGTATTTTTCGTAAGATTTATAACAATTGCGGAAAATTAGTTACTACATTAATAGAATTTTTCACGGTTGATGAAGAAAGAGTAGGTATAAAAAGATTTGATAGGGTCGAGCTATCATTCAAAACTTTTCTAAAGGGGATAAACTGAAGTTTGGTAATTCATGGCTGAATGTCAATTGTATATTTTGGCTGGACAACTATAGTGGCAGCTTGATTGGAATAACTATCGTCGTAACGGTAGTTAATTTTAGCTGACAAATCAACATTCTATTGGAGGTAATTTTGTATCGTTGGAATCAATCATAACGTGTTCATGCTAATAAGGTATGTAATGATATTATGTCTATATCTTAGTGAATTTCGTTGGTGTTAAATCTCAACGTGTTCATGCTAATAAGGTATGTAATGATATTATGTCTATATCTTAGTGAATTTATCTGTGCTAAATTAAGCTAACATATTCCTCAATATTGCATAAGATTTGGAGAAATGATAATCCCGCTAAGTTAAAATAAATTTAACTAAGAGAACGATTTAAATTGTTGTGGTCATTTCTTGAGTAAATTCTGTGGCTAATGTGTGAGATCGGGTGATAGATTTGAGTTGTAGCATTTTTGTGCCAACAAATTAATATTATGTTCTATACCCAAGTTAAAAGAAGAATAATTTATTTATTCCTCATATAAAAGTATTGGTATTAACTGAGGTGACATATGTTCATAATATTTGAGCTATTTTTCTATTTATGAGATTATTATGAAATGTTGGGTGGAGATTTTATTTGAGTTTTATATGGTGTTAATGAAATAAATTCTTTTATGGCCAATAGTATTTAATTATAAACAATGCATAGTGTCATGTTAATGTTTGAAATGCAATGTATCGTCATAAAGGGTGGTATCTAGACATTTTAGTTTAGTTCGATACAGTGTTGCCTAAATTTGAGATAACACCTAAAGAAAAAAGAAAAATATGATTATCTTTGAAATTTGAACTATTTTTGCATATTCTTAACATTAGTTTGCAGAATTGAGCTAGCTACTATAATTAGTCATTATAAAATTTGAATACAAATATTGTGTAAGCTTCCAATAAATGAATTACATGAATGCCTTTTGTAACGAGTAAATTTGATAATTTCTACACGTTTCTTTTTGAAAAGTCGTATGACTCCTATTATTTGAATAGTGTTTGAAAGACTTCTATTATATCTTCATGAGAATGTTCTCTTACTATAAGAGAAGGCTTAAGTCATCGATAGCCGCTTAAAGTTGTCCGTAAATTTCACTTAGACACCTCTTCTTAGGCTTGTTCCAATTGAACACCTAGACAATAAATTTTTTTACCTATTAAACCCTTTTTGCTGACATGGAAAAGCGTTTGTAGTACACACAAAGAAAGGAGCGTGAAAGCATAACTTTTCAGTAAAAAAAAGATTTTATATCTTCTTCTTCTTTGAGAAAGCTCATCACCATTTTTCCATGGCAAGCTGCAACCATCACCGGTCATAATTCTGCAACCATCACCACTCATAATTCTTTCTCCTTCTTTTTCGATTTTCAGCCATTCTCTTTCTCCAATACACCAGTTTATTAAATCGGTTGCTATCATCCACAAGTCTACCATTGTCAAACAACCTTAGCCTTTCAAACAACCAACTACACATTCAAATACCCACCGTAAGTTTTTCAGCCGTAAAAAATGTTATCTTTGCTGCCATCAAAAGTATCTAACCTTTTTCATCTATTTTGTCAAAATAAACCCAAACATAAATTAAATAAAAATCTTAAAACAAAAGAAAAACAAAAAAAGGAAGAAGATGAAACAGAGATTCCTTTCCTTTGAAGTGGGATGTTAAGCAAATTTCATTAAATAAAGATTAAAAAAAATTAAAATAACGAGCAATTAGTGATCAATCATCTTTTTACTTTACTTTAGTGTTCATTGTTTCTGGCAAACTCCATTTTTTGGGGCAAGAATAATATGAATTTGAAATTATTCTTTGAAATTGTTAATTTATTTAAATTTTAAAGAACTGACAACACAAGAAGAAAAAAGAACATCAATAAATTTAAATGAAGTTTGAGGATAAGAGTAAGTTTTAAAAATGGTAGTCTATGGTGTATTTGGGGAAGGTTATGGAGAAAGAGGAGAAGGGTAATGGTGATTTTCTTTTTCTTTTATTTCTAAAAAAGTATATAATTTTTCCTTATTGTTTTTTTAGTTATTCAGGTCCATTGCCACGTGTCTTTTTTAATTAGTTACTATGCCATATCACTAGCAAGTGTATAACACACACTCTCTTATTTCAGCTGATTGTCTATAAAGTGTTTGATAGGTAAATTTTTTAATTAGTATGGGGGTTCAATTGGAACAAGCCTAAGAAGAGGTGTTTAAGTGAAATTTACGGACAACTTTAAGTGGCTATCGATGACTTAAGCTATAAGAGAAATAGTATTCGGATTAAATAATTTCATTTGTGCTCATTTTTCGGATTAAATAATTTTATTTGTGCTCATTTTGAATAGCATGAAAAGGAAATTTTCTTTTATGAACATTGAAGAAACGTTATCACATTATTAGAAATATTTGAAAGTGTAGGGGTGCCTCTTCATGTTATTTAATTGTATGCTTATAAATATTGCATATACATATGTTCATAATAATCAATAGTAATGTGATAAATGTAAGATTAAATACTTTAATACATAATATCAGGATCTTCAACACGACTATCTTACATAAAGATCGTTAGAGACACATACCTGATGTGGAAGACATTACCACAAAGAGATGCAAAAGCGTTAGTTGTAAATTGGTTTCTACTTCCTTGCCCTAACTTTATGTTACCACAACCGCCAGTGATGAAATTATTGTAGAGAATATGTGGTAACCGTAATGGGTGGAGGGAGGATCAATTATAGAGGTTATGTCTTAATTTGATACATCTATCAAGTAACCAATGTACGGATGATATCTATTTATAATTAAACATTATTTATGGTAGTACTTGGTTACAAGTAATCTTGATCCATAAGTAAGAAATAATTAATAATAATTCTTACATTCTCTCACTTGGCCCAATGACCATATAACATTAATATTTAATAAACATTTGTTGTTCAAACAATAAATCTCTTCTATAATGTCCATCATACATATCACAATATAACAAACTACAAATGTGAGTTATTTCGGTTGTACGTAAATTTTAAGCTATATACTTCCTTCCATATACTACTACATTAGCAACTTATCATACTAGGTTCATAACATATAATATTACGATCCACAATAATGTATCATTGAGATTATCTTGTAATATCTCAAAACAATAATGTGTACACCATTATCAGAAACAAAATATTTATTAATGTCTATTAGAAACACATAATTGAGCTCATAGTATAAAAACATCATAAATGTATCAATCATAAGTACAACCAAGACTTATTCTTTGAACATGTTCTTTAAATATCTTTAGTTGTAAGCCCTTTGTCAATGAATCTGCAATCATGATATTCCTTCTAATATTCTCAAGTAATACTCTTTGTTTCTGAACTTCTTCCAGCAAAGTACTTTAATTCCATATATTTGGCACATTTGGAGTACTTATCGTTCTTGGAGAAAAATACTGCTGTAATATTATCACAATAAAATTTTCAGCGATTTGGTAATGACATTGACAACCTCAAGTCATGAAATAAAGTTTTGCAGCCATAATGAATGAATTGTGTCATCATAACATGCCAAAACTTTCTTTGCAGCTCTGCAGTGATCAATTCCGGGATTACTTTTATATCTTCATTGAATTACGACCGCATAACTAATATCCGATGTTGTGCAAGTTTGAACATATATCAAACTTCCAACAATAGGAGAGTAAGAAATTATTTCCATTTATTTTCGTTCTACGTCATTATTTAGGCATTGCATGAGATAAAATTTGTTCCCTTTTTGAATAGGAACTATTCCTGCTAAATAATTGTTCATATTAATTCTCTTTAGAGCTCTTTTGATATAGCCTTTTCAAGACACTTCTAATAATTCTTGTGATCTGTCATGGAATATTTCTATTTCTATCACAAAAGATGCCTCACCCATATCTTTCATTTTAAAGTTCATAGAGAGAAAGTCTTTTGTATCACACAATATGCCCAAATCATTAACAGCAAGTAAAATTTCATCAACATACGTGATTAAAAATATAAACTTACTCTCCACTGATGTCACGACCCAAAACGGGTCGCGAGTGGCACCCACACTTATCCTACTATGTGAGCGAACCAACCAATCTAAACCCCAACATTTCAACCATAATTAACATAATATAATGCGGAAGACTTAAACTCATTAATGAAAATCAAAACTTATTATTTCCAAAATCTGGAAGTCATCATCACAAGAACATATATCCTCAAATCACTAATTCTTAGAGTATCTAGAAAGCTAAAATAAATAAAAAGCTAGTCCATGCCGGAACTTCAAGGCATCAAGACATGAAGAAGAAGATCCAGTCCAAGCTAGAAGCGTTAGCTCACCCTCAAATCCGGTGTAATGAAGACTGGCTAGAGTTGCGGTTGAGTTGAAGACGACGGTACGTTTTCTGTACTCCACAAATAACAAAGAAAGAAACATACAAGTAGGGGTCAGTACAAAACATAGGTACTGAGTACATATCATCGGCCAACTCAAAATAGAAAACAGTATATATCAGATAATATCATAAAATCAACTACAATACTTAACATGCGACATTTACAATTACCATAACCCTTGGTCACAACACCAAGCACATTAATGAGGACTCACGCCTCCCCATCATACTCATTTGGGAATTAGGTTCATTAAATTGAGTATATTAACATATTTCAAGATTCATTCTCTTTACTAATCCTGGTGCCGGAACGTGACACCCGATCCATATTCCATCCTGGTGTCGGAACGTGACACTCCGATCCTCATATACTACCCTGGTACCGGAACGTGGCACCCGATCCATATTCTATCCTGGTGTCAGAACGTGACACTCCGATCCTCATATACTATCCTGGTACCGGAACGTGGCACCCGATCCATATACTATCCTGGTGTTGGAACGTGACACTCCGATCCTCATATACTATCCTGGTACCAGAACGTGGCACCTGATCCCCTAATCTCACTACTTTCATTCATCAAGCTTTCTTTTATACCAAGGCATCATCATTAACAAAGTAGATTAGGGCTTTTCAAGATTTAGGATTCAATAGCTTCATCATGCTTATTTTATCACAGTTATATAATCACATTCATGCAAGCATACAATTAAGCATATAGAAGGGTTTACAACACTACCCAATACATATCATTCGCTATTAAGAGTTTACTACGAATAGCATAAAAACCATAACCTACCTCCACCGAAGATTCTTGATCAAGCAAGCAATTTCCCCAAAGCTTTGTTATCCTCTTCGTTCCTCTCTCTCTTGATCGATTCTCCCTCTCTTGTTCTTTCTATTTTTCTTATTCAAACCCCTTTTTCTTTTACCTTAATTAGCATATAATTAAGTATAAAAGATGATAAATCAACCCATTAATTAATTCAAGGTTATCTCCTTTAACCCTCAAGAAATTGGATTATTAATATTCACCCACTAAATTTATACTTATAGCAGGAATAGTCCAAAACGTCCCTTAAAACATTTAAAGAAATCCGACCCAGCCTGGGATTACGCAGCTTGTAACGGGCCGTCGTGCCTGCGACGGTCCGTCCTGCTGGGTCGTCACAGAGTTCAGAGACTAGATTTTTACCAAGGGTCTGTGACGGCACGTCATGCTTGTGACGGTCCGTCCTGTCATTTCGTCGCGAAGTTCAGAGAGTCGATTTTAGTACCCAAATTTCAGAATTCTAAGTGTTTTGGAACGAGACCCCCTCGACGGTCCGTCGTGCCCATGACGGTCTGTCGTGGGATCCGTCGTCTCAGCCAGTTTTTCCCGAAATGAAATCTGCTGTTCAAAACGACTAAACAGGCCGTTACAATAGATACCAATTTACCCATCGTTCATCCCCGAACGATCACGAGAAGAAAAACAAGGGCGTAAAGGAGTACCTGAATCTGTGAACAGGTGTGGGTATCTTTCTTGCATATCAGCCTCTTTCTCCCTAGTAGATTCTTCAACCGGCTGATTCTTCCATTGAACTTTGATAGATGCAATTTCCCTTGACCTCAACTTGCGAACTTCTCTATCTAAAATAGCAACAGGCTCCTCGTCATAAGACAAATTCTCATCAAGCAGAACTGAATCCCAACGAATGATGTAGTTTCCATCCCCATGGTACCTTTTCAACATAGACACATGAAATACCGGATGCACTCCAGGTAGTCCTGGGGGCAAGGCAAATTCATAAGCTACTTCCCCCACGCGCTTCAGAACTTCAAATGGACCAATATACCTTGGGCTTAGCTTACCTCTTTTTCCAAACCGCATCACCCCTTTCATGGGCGAAACCTTCAGCAAGACTTGCTCACCATCCATGAACTCCAAGTCTCTAACCTTTCGATCTGCATATTTCTTTTGCCTGCTTTGAGCCGCTAAGAGCTTTTATTGAATAGATTTCACCTTCTCTAATGAATCCCTCAAAACATCAGTACCCCAAGGTCTAACCTCAAATGCATCAAACCAACCAATGGGAGACCTACATCTCCTCCCATACAATGCTTCGAAAGGAGCCATATCAATACTTGAGTGATAGCTATTATTGTATGAAAACTCCGCTAAGGGTAAGGAGTTATCCCAATGACCCCCAAATTCTATCACACATGCACGAAGCATATCCTCCAACACCTGAACTGTTCGCTCAGACTGACCATCGGTCTGAGGGTGAAATGCAGTACTAAGGTCCAACCTAGTACCTAATTCAGCATGCAATGTTTTCCAAAACTTAGAAATAAACTACGTACCTCTATCTGATATGATGGAAAGTGAAACTCCATGCAATCGAACAATTTCTGAGATGTAAATTTTGGCTAACTTCTCTGCATTATAAGTAACCTTGACCGGAATGAAATGAACAGACTTAGTTAATCTGTCCACAATCACCCAAATAGAGTCAAACTTCTCCAATGTCTTTGGAAGACCAACCACGAAGTCCATTGCAATTATCTCTCACTTCCATTCAGGAAAGGGCATTCTCTGAAGTGTTCCTCCGGGCCTCTGGTGTTCATATTTTACTTGCTGAAAATTTGGACATTTGGCAACAAAATCCACAATGTCGCGCTTCATCCTACTCAACCAAAAGTGTTGCTTTAGGTCACGGTACATCTTGGTTGCACCAGGATGTATAGAATATCCGGAACTATGAGCCTCTGTAAGAAAAGTGTGGATCAAATCATCAACACGGGGCACACATACTCTTCCCTTAATTCTCAAAACACCTTCCTCATGCATTATTTCTTCTTTAGCCTCCCCTTGCAACACCATATCCCGAATTCGGCTTAGTTTCTCATCATTAAACTGTTTTCCCTTGATCTTGTCAAGAAAAGAAGATCTCGCCTCCACACTGGCCAAAAATCCTCCCTTCTCATTTACTTCTAACCTCATAAAGTCGTTAGCCAGAGTCTGAACCTCTCTAGCCAATGGGCGTCTAGAAACTTGTAAGTGGGCTAAACTGCCCATGCTCCCTGCTTTTCTACTTAAGGCGTCTGCCACAACATTAGCCTTTCCTGGGTGATACAAGATGGTAACATCATAATCCTTCAGTAGTGCCATCCACCTCCTCTGCCTCAAATTCAAATCCCTCTGAGTAAAGACATACTGTAGGTTACGATGATCCATATAGACTTCACACTTGACTCCATATAGATAATGTCTCCATTGCTTTAATGCAAACACAACTGCGGCCAATTCCAAATCGTCGGTCGGATAGTTACGTTCATGCACCTTTAATTGCCTCGAAGCATAAGCAATTACGTTCTTCTCTTGCATTAGCACTGTACCCAAACCCGAATAGGATACATCACAATAGACAATGAAATTCTTACCTTCCACTGGCAGGGTAAGTATTGGTGCAGTAGTCAACAAGGTCTTGAGCTTCTGAAAGCTTTCTTCACATTCATCCGACCATAGAAATGGAACATTCTACTTAGTCAAGTTCGTCAATTGGGAAGCAATGGAAGAGAATTCCTTGACAAATCGACGGTAATAGCTAGCTAAACTAACAAAACTCCTTATTTCTGACACATTAGTAGGTCTTACCCAATTCTTCACTGTCTCAATCTTAGAAGGATCCACCATCACCCCATCCTTAGAAACCACATGCCCCAAGAAGGACACTGCATCTAGCCAAAACTCACACTTGGAGAATTTGGCATAAAGCTTTTTCTCCCTCAACATTTCCAATACAATTCTCAAGTGCTCCTCATGTTCCTTCTTGCTCTTTGAGCATACCAATATATCATCAATAAATACGATCACAAAGAGATCCAGATATGGCTTAAAAATCCCATTCATCAAGATCATGAAAGAAGCAGGGGCATTCGTAAGCCCAAAAGACATTACTAAGAACTCATAATGCCCATACCTGGTCCGAAAAGCAGTCTTGGGCACATCTGCTGCCCGTATTTTCAATTGATGATAATCAGATCTCAAGTCGAATTTTAAGAAGGTACAAGCACCTTGTAACTGATCGAACAAATCATCAATGCGAGGAAGAGGATACTTGTTCTTAACCGTTATCTTATTTAGTTGTCTGTAATCTATGCACATCCTAAAACTTCCATCCTTCTTCTTTACAAACAAAACCGGAGCACCTCAAGGGGATGCACTTGGTCTAATGAAGCCTTTGCTCAACAAGTCTTGCAGTTGGGACTTTAACTCTCTTAACTCCGCGGGAGCCATTCTATAAGGGGTATATAAATGGGGCGAGTACCCGGTTCAAGATCAATGCAGAAGTCAATATCCCTATCTGGTGGCGTACCAGGAAGGTCTGCAGGGAACACATCCAGAAACTCACGGACTACCGAAACCGACTCAATTGAAGGTACTTGGGTAGTGTTATCCCTGAGGTGTGCCAAGAAAGCTAAACACCCTTTACTAACCATTCTCTTAGAACGAAGAAAGGAGACGATATGAACTGGATTTGAAGTGTAGTCACCCTCCCCACTAATGGATCTGTCCCAGGATTGGCTAACGTCACAGTTTTAGCATTACAATCCAAGATTGCAAAATTTGGGGAAAACCAAGTCATACCCAGAATTACATCAAAGTCAACCATTTCTAAAATAACCAAGTCTACATAAGTATTGCTCGCCACAAAAGTCACAAGACAAGACCTATACACCTTTTCAACTATCACAGACTCACCCACACCGGAGTAGAAACACGAATAGGCATGTCAAGAAATTCACAATGTAAATTAAGAACATTAGCAAATGAGGAAGATACATATGAAAATGTAGAGCCAGGGTCAAATAATACAGAAGTCATACAATCACAAACTAAAAGGTTACCTGTGATAACAACATCTGATGTCTCCGCTTCTGACCGCCCGGGGAAAGCGTAACAATGGGCCCTATCACCTGTCTGTCCGTTGCCTCTACCAGGTTGCATTGCAGTAGTTCCCATTTGTCTGTCACCCCGGCCGTTTTGGTGACCACCATTACCTCGGCCATCACGTCCTCCAGAGTAACGGCCTCTACCATGACCACCTCTACCTCTAGCTATTGGGGGTCTATAGCTCTGTTTTGGACAATACCTCTTAATGTGTCCAGTCTCCCCACATCCATAACATTCTCTGGATTCAAGCATAGGTCTCTCAGAGAAGTGTTGACCGGTCTAAGGTGGACCCCCAACTACAGTTTGTAGTGATGACTGAATTGGTCAGACTGAGTAACCTCCTGAACCCTATCCTCTAGAGTAAGAACCATTAAACTCACCTCCCTTTCGAAAACTTTTTGATGTAGATGCCATGGTGAAGTCATCTGGCTTCACTCCTTCCACCTCTATCACGAAGTCTACCACTTCTTGAAAGGATTTTGCCGTAGCCGCTACCTGTAAGGCTTAAATCCGCAATTCTGACCTCAACCCCTTCACAAAATGGCGAATCCGCTCTTGTGGACTGAAACAAAGTTGGGTGGCATACCTGGATAATGCATGAAACTTAGCCTCATATGCAGTAACCGACATCCTACCTTGCTCTAGGCTCAAGAACTCATCTCTTTTCCTATCCCTCAAAGTCCGGGGGATATACTTCTCCATAAACAAGCTAGAGAATGATGCCCAAGTCATAGGTGGTTCCTCTGTTGGTTGACACTCAACATGTGACCGCCACCACATTTTGGCGTTTCCTTGAAACTGGTAAGTCACAAACTCAACACCAAACCATTCTACTATGCCCATCTTGTGTAGTAGCTCATGACAGTCAACCAGAAAATCGTAGGCATCCTCAGATTCAGCACCCTTGAAGACTGGAGGTTTCAATTTCAAGAACTTACTGAAAAGTTCATGCTAATCATTTGTCATTATAGGCCCTGTGGTCAGACGAGGAAACGTGCCTATTTCCAATGAGGTATCCATGCGGGGAGCCACAGTAGCTGCATGTTGTACCTTCGGAACCTGAGGTGCTAGTGTAGAAAACACTAGAGGTGTCTGGCCCTGATCAGATAACCCGCTAAGATAAGCAAGAACCTGATTGATCATCTCTAGGGTAGGTTGGGGTGGCAATCCCTCATTCTGTACTTGTTCATTTTCCCCTTCCTCACCCTCTCTTACCACTTCCTCAGTCGGTGGAGGATTCACCGCCCTAGTATCAGATGGGCTAGGTGCTTGTCCTCTTCCTCTAGAGGACGTCCTCCCACGACCTCTTCCATGGCCTCTTGCCACTACTCCTCTTCGAGCTACCACCCCAGTGGCTGGCTCAGACGCTTCTTGTCTTGCCGGTGTTGGTGTTGGCGCAGTCGTTGCTCTAGTTCTAACCATCTGCAAAATAGAGTGAACATGGTCAGATACCAATTTGTATCACCTAGATACCAATTGGACCCAAGTAATAGCACAAAAGAAAGAAAGAAAGAATGAAATTTTTCTAAAGTCTCTACTAGACTCGTTCTTGTGTGATGAGACCAACGAACCTAATGCTCTGATACCAAGTTTGTCACGACCCAAAAGGGTCGCGAGTGGCACCCACACATATCCTACTATGTGAGCGAACCAACCAATCTAAACCCCAACATTTCAACCATAATTAACATAATATAATGCGGAAGACTTAAACACATTAATGAAAATCAAAACTTATTATTCCCAAAATCTGAAAGTAATCATCACAAGAACATCTATCCTTAAATCACTAATTCTAAGAGTATCTAGAAAGCTAGAATAAATAAAAAGCTAGTCCATGCCGGAACTTCAAGGCATCAAGACATGAAGAAGAAGATCCAGTCCAAGCTAGAAGCGTTAGCTCACCCTCAAATCCGGTGTAATGAAGACTGGCTAGAGTTGCGGTTGAGTTGAAGACGACGGTACGTTTGCTGTACTCCACAAATAACAAAGAAAGAAACATACAAGTAGGGGTCAGTACAAAACACAGGTACTGAGTACATATCATCGGCCAACTCAAAATAGAAAACAATATATATCAGATAATATCATAAAATCAACTACAATACTCAACATGCGGCATTTACAATTACCATAACCCTTGGTCACAACACCAAGCACATCAATGAGGACTCACGCCTCCCCATCATACTCATTTGGGAATTAGGTTCATTAAATTGAGTATATTAACATATTTCAAGATTCATTCTCTTTACTAATCCTGGTGTCGGAACGTGACACCCGATCCATATTCTATCCTGGTGTCAGAACGTGACACTCCGATCCTCATATACTATCCTGGTACCGGAACGTGGCACCTGAGCCATATTCTATCCTGGTGTCGGAACGTGACACTCTAATCCTCATATACTATCCTGGTACCGGAACGTGGCACCCGATCCATAAACTATCATGGTGTCGGAACGTGACACTCCAATCCTCATATACTATCCTGGTACCAGAACGTGGCACCCGATTCCCTAATCTCACTACTTTCGTTCATCAAGCCTTCTTTTATACCAAGACATCATCATTAACAAAGTAGATTAGGGCTTTTCAAGATTTAGGATTCAATAGCTTCATCATGCTTATTTTATCACAATTATATAATCACATTCATGCAAGCATACAATTAAGCATATAGAAGGGTTTACAATACTACCCAATACATATCATTCGCTATTAAGAGTTTACTACAAATAGCATAAAAACTATAACCTGCCTCCACCGAAGATTCGTGATCAAGCAAGCAATTTCCCCAAAGCTTTGTTATCCTCTTCGTTCCTCTCTCTCTTGATCGATTCTCCCTCTCTTGTTCTTTCTATTTTTCTTATTCAAACCCCTTTTTCTTTTACCCTAATTAGCATATAATTAAGTATAAAAGATGATAAATCAACCCATTAATTAATTCAAGGTTATCTCCTTTAACCCTCAAGAAATTGGATTATTAATATTCACCCACTAAATTTATACTTATAGCAGGAATAGTCCAAAACGTCCCTTAAAACATTTAAAGAAATCCGACCCAGCCTGGGATTACGCAGCCTGTGATGGGCCGTCGTGCCTGAGACAGTCCGTCCTGCTGGGTCGTCACAGAATTCAGAGACTAGATTTTTACCAAGGGTCTGTGACGGCCCGTCATGCTTGTGACGGTACATCCTGTCATTTCGTCGCGAAGTTCAGAGAGTCGATTTCAGTACCCAAATTTTAGAATTCTAAGTGTTTTGGAACGAGACCCCCTCGACGGTCCGTCGTGGGATCCGTCGTATCAGCCAGTTTTTCCCGAAATAAAATCTGCTGCTCAAAATGAATAAACAGGTCGTTACAACTGATCTTTTGGTATATACACCGGCCAAGTTAATTTCCTTAAATCCAAAAGTTGTTATGGTATCATTAAAATTTATACACCATTATCATGAGACTTGTTTGAGTCCACATATTAACTTCTTTAGCTTACACACTATTTGATATTTTTGTTTATTTTTGAAACCCTCTAGTTTGTCCATATAAACATCTTTATTCGAGGTCTCTATTAAGAAATGCAGTTTTCACATCCATTTGATGTAACTCTAAATCATAATGAGCTACCAAAGTCAAAACAATTCTTAATGAGTCTTTCTTTGAGACCGGTGAAAAGGTATCTTTACAATCAATGCCTCTTTTTTAGTGTATTCGTTGGCAACAAGTCAGAAATTATATCGTTCAATATTACCATTTGAATCATGTTTGGTCTTGAAGACAGATGTACGCTCAATTCTTTTAAAACTTTCTGGTAATTAAACGAGATATCGTACTTTGTTGTATTTGTAAGACCCCAAAAATGAATTAGGCTAAATAGATCCTAACATGTTGGTATTGATGGTATAAGGTCCTAAATAGGCCTAAGAGTTTAGGTGCATTGGAAGTCAAATGTCAAGGAACGACTAAGGCGTTTGTCGACTAAGTCACCTAGGTGACTCATATGTGGTTTTATGTGTCTATGTGTTATTCATGAGGTTTTAAGGTCTTTAAATGAGTTATTATAGCATATATAGGCAGTGTGTCAAGTTTCATGGAGTTTACAGGTCAAACGTCTCAGAATGTCCATGACGTTTGAAAGGTTTGCCTTGAAATGACCTTGTGTGTCTAAGAATGTTTCGACGATTTTTAAATGTTAATATTGGATTAAATACATGTGATAGGTGATAAACTCGTATAAGATCAAGTTTGGGTTGGAAACGTCCGTGCAAACATCCCCATGGACCATCCAAGGGTCCTTGAGGAAGGACCGAAAAAGTGGTGCCAAGACTGTCCAAAGTCAAGGAGGTTCTTGGTGTGACGAATTGAGTGAAGATTCTTCATCAAAGTGAAGAATTATCTTCATCAAGGTATGGATTTTTATCCTTGAAACTCTGTTCATCAAGGAGCTCCAATTCTCAAGATGTTTTCTAAAGTTTTCAAGTTGAATTGTCCAAATTTCATGATTCTACGATGGGTTCATGCATTAATGATTTCTAAACATTGAATGATGATTTAATTGATATTTTAACCTAAATTACCTATGAACTCATGAATTGGATGAACCCTAGATTTTGACTATGTTATGGGTTACTTGATATTGACTTAATGATTATGAATTCTAGTGTAGATTTCTATGGGCTTTCTAATGATGTAAGAATTGTGTTCAATTGATAGCTAGGTTATCTTTGATTGATGAATCTTTATTTAATTGACCTAGTTTCATTAATTATCATACTTTCTATATTGAATTATTGTTCCTGGTCATTGGTAAGGACCTTATGGTATTGAATTGGATGATTTAGCATCGAATTTGAGGTGATGAGGATGTTCTGGCATTAAGCTGCCCTATTTCCCTTATTTTGATGTTATTTATACTTCAATTATGTTGTGATTGGTATGGTCAACTTATGGTGGAGATGTTATGTGCTATACTTGCAATTGACGTTGCCTTGTCGATGTTACTTTATGTATTATGATGATCATGGCCTTGTCGGCACTACTTGAAACAATGTGGCTATTTGTGTATTTGATTATGTGAAGTATATGATGATATCTATCTACATGTTCAGCAATGTGAAAGTATATGTGTTCTATTGATGTTATGTAGGTGATCATGTCAAACTATGACTTTGTCTTTGTGTGTATAGTCTTAGGGTTGAGTGGTTGTTATTCCTACTTGTCTATATGATTCTATAACGTTTATATGGATGATGATTTAGTATTGTATAAGGTGATATAAAGATGATAAGGGTCATCCTAAGTGCTTTAAAGAATGATATGCTATAAGTGATAAGGTGAAAGAATGTAGTGTCTTGTTTGGTAGACTTGTGTCCTTACTTGATATATGAATAAATGTTATGAGATTATGATATGCCTTGACTAGGTAGTATTATTGCACCCTTTTCATGTATGAACGAAAGATATGTGAGAACCTAGAGGATTTTAAGAAGGTGATGTATGTGGTAGAGGTTATGTTATGAATGTTGAAGCAAGAGCCGTAATGGTATCTTTCATGTAAGGGAATGGTGGACTTAAGGTTAATTGTCTGGAAGACATCACATTAATCCTTAGGAAAGTCATAATGATCTATCTTAGTTGCCATTGAAGGGTAGCCCTATGGACCTCTTTGGTAGGGTGAATGTGATTGGGTTATGAACTAGATAACAAACTTCTTCATGTGATCCTTTAATGTCAATTACTCTATGCGAACCAAGGCTAGCACCGAGTGATTATGTTATGGGAAGTATCTCTACTTGAGAATGAGACTAGAAAACAATGTACCTCTACTTGAGAACGAGACAAGCGTGCATAAAAGCCCTTCATATTCCTTAACCATATGCCTACATGGGATGTGTCCTAGTTCTACCCTTGGCAAGTAGAACACCCACATCGGAGTAGGTTAGAACTCCAGATTCCATGTCTAGCTATCATGGTCTATGTTAGTTATTGCCTATTCTCATCATGTGGGATACTTATTAGCATTAGAGAAGTTCTATGAAGTTTAGGTAGTGGTATGAAAAACTATCTAGACATTGCATAATAGGCTTTGAAGGTGTTAGTTAGACTTCCTAGGTCTTGTCTAAGACCATTACTTGAATGTCCTTTATGTGATGTATGAGTCTTAATGAACTAATGAACTAATAACTTATGCTATGAATTATGTAAATAGAATAAGTACTTATCTAGAGTAGTTCAGGGTTGTCTAGTTAAGGTGTGAAGGGGGCATAGGAATGGTCACTTTGTATCTTACATAGATGAGTCTTAAGAATGACTCTAGTTATGGAAGATGTTGATTATATGGACATGATCCGAACTTAAAAGTCTTAAGGATTATTTAGGTAGTCTTGGAGAGGTCAATCATGGACATTATCTTCTTGATCTACTTAAGTAAGTCTTTTGATAGCCTTCAATGAGGAAATGTCATATTATCTATATGTTGATATACTTGGTGAGAATGATTCTATCCTAGGTCGTCTATGAGATCTCTCGAGTGTGTGCGTAAGGGATTGTATGGGAGGTCGCTTCAAAACTCACTCAAGTGAGACTTAGAGTCACCTTTTGTAGAAGAATCTTACATTGATGTTTATGATGTCTTGTAAGTGTATATGTGACTCATTATAAGTAGTCTTGAGGGTCATTTAAGAATGCCTAGAGAGGTTGCATGGGCGGTCTCTCTTGGTGTTACTCAAGTGAGTCTTAGAATAGTTTAAGTGTGATAATTACATACTAGAAGATGTCAAGGGGAAGATGAGCAACTAAACTGTACAGTGAAGGGACTTCACTGTAACAGTGATTCGAGTTACTGGAAAGTCACTTATCAAAATGTGATATTTTGTTTATATGTTGTCGTATGTGTTTCTAAGTTTTTAAATGTTGTTCTTATGATTATAATAGAATTTTTAAATGAAAAGATGCATATTTCGAATAAATTTCTGTTTTCATGATTTTTTATGCATTATGCCATACTTAGTACATGTGGTTGTACTAATCCATGCTTTTATCTATCTCTATAGTTTTTGGTAGGTGAGGAGCCTTTGGAAAGGGAAGACTTGGACCGTGGCATCGTTCAAGAGAAGTTGAAGTATTTCCTCATTTGACTTGAGGGCATATATATCTTTTATGTTTTCTATTAGAAGTATTGTAATATACTAAGTATTTCTATATTAGTATTGTGTATGGGCCGTCTCCCAAGTATTCTTGTGTGTTAAGTTTGATGAGTTTGAGACTTAGTATTTCCTATTGTTTTATATGAAAGAGATATTTTTAAAGACTATCATATTTTTTGTGAAAATTTTTAATTCTGCACTACTATTCACTCTGTTTATGCAATTTTTAATTCTGCACTACTATTCACTCTGTTTATGCGGTGAATGATATGTAAGGGCTTGTACAAGACCTCCGAGAGATCAAGTACGCCGGTTGTAATTCGACATTGCCCTTAACTTCTACGGTGTGGTTTCGGGATGTGACAAGCAGAGGTCAAGTACACCAGTTGCAATCCGAGATTGCCCCTAACATCTAGGGTGTGGTTTCGGGATGTGACAGTATTCCATGGATTTTAACTCTTCATTCATTGAATCAATCCATTTATCAGACTAAGTAATTAATATGGCTTGTGAAAATGAAATGGGATCTTTATTAACTCTAATTTCAAAATCTGACTCTCGCAAATAAATCACATAATCATTTGAAATGATTCATTTTTAATTTTTTTTCTCTCTGAGAATTCTTAATGACATTGTTTGTGGTTCATTTTCTTATGATACTTGTGAGTTATTAATTCTTGAAGTGTTTTACCCAAATATTTTTTAACATTGTTACAATGTTCTTCAACAAGAGGAACAACATTTGGTATTGATGTGGAAGTAGGTACATTCATGGACAATGAAATATTTACCCTTACCTCATTGATTTCTATACTTTGTTGTTCAACACTCCCACTAACTCCACCATTCTCATTGCATTACCGATTTTAAGAATTCTCAAACTATGATTTGAATAGTAAAACCTATATCCTTTAGATTTTTCTGGATAACCAATAAAGTAACCACTCACTGTTCGAGAATCTAATTTCTTTTCATGTGGATTATAAACTCTATCTTTCTCTTAAGAGCCCCAAATATGCAGGTGTCTAGGCTTCTTTGGTCCACAATTTAAAAGGGATCTTTTGGAACTGCCTTACTAGGAATCTTGTTCAATAAATATACAACGGTTTTAAGACCATACATCCACAATATTTAATTTTTTAATGAAGAATTACACATCATACTCCTAACCATATCCATAAGTATTCGATTACTCATTTTAGCAACACATTTTTGAGGTTCTCCTGGCAGTATACTATGCACATATGCCATGTTATTCTAGGAATTTCGCAACTTGACATGGACATTGTCTTAATTCATTGTACTTTTCATAATATTCACCACCTCTATCTGACTTAATAAATTTCACTTTTTATCTAATTGACTTTAAACCTCGTTGACGTACACTTTGAGAGCGTTTGCTGCTTGAGATTTTTCTTTCAACAAATAAATAAATCCTTAATGTGAAAAATCATCGATAAAGGTGATAAAAAAAATTTTCCATTAAAAGATGGAACATTAAAGAGTCCGCAAATATCAGTGCATATAATTTTAAAAAGCTGAGTGCTCCTCGTGACACCTTTCTTATTATGCTTGGTTTGACTTCCTTTAATGCAATCCAAACATATATAAAGATCAATAAAATTCAGATTCAAATTAAACACATAATCTACTAATCTTTTTAATCTTTCTTTTGACATATGACCCAAACATTTATGTCACAAACAAATAGAACTTTAGCCTAGTGAAAGTGTCCTTCGTTTCTACAGAAACGACACACATCATCCTTGAATTCCTTATGATCATCCTATGGAACTGTGATGATCCAATCCATCGGGCTGTGGGGGCACCCACTCTAACATCTAAGTAAGAGAACCCTCATACCCAAAAGTTAAAACATGTGGAATAAATTGGGAAAATAAAGTGTAAGACCCCAAAAATGACTTAGGTGAATTAGAGACTAAATTTTTTTTCATCATGTACTAAGGTCCTATATAGGTCTATTATATAGTATAGAGTCCGTAGATGAAGTATTAGGTGCATTGGAAGTCAAACGTCAAGGGACGACCAAGACGTTCGACGACTAAGTCACCTATGTGCCTCATATGTGGTTCTATGTATTTATGTGTGATTTGTAAGGTTATAAGGTCCTCAAATGAGTTTTTATAAAATGTATAGACAGAGTGTAAAGTTTTGTTGTGTTTGGAGGTCAAACGTCCAAGAACGTCCATGACGTTCGAAAGATGTGCCTTGAAATGACCTTGTGTGTCTAGGCATATTTTGTTGAGTTTTACGTTTTCATTTTGGGTGAAATTCATGTGATAGGTTCTAAAATTATATACGAACATTTTTGGGTTGGATACATCTGGGCAAAATCCCCAAGGACCAACCAAGGGACCTTGAGGAAGGACCCGTGTTGGTTGCCAAAACTGCCCAAAGGCAGTCGACCTACGGATGGTAATTGACGGCCAGTGGCCTGGTCGACGCCCCGAAGGTGGTGGGCTTCATTTGGTAATTATATTGTGGAGAAAAGATCCAAGTTCCAAGTCTCTAAACTCATAGATGATGGACTGCACGGCCCGTATGTGGACCTACGCCCCGTCGATGGGCAGTCGTCGATGGTGGCCTTAAGGGGTGATGTTGTAATTTCACCCCACTTCCAAATAAGTGTATTGGAGGTTTATTAGGGGTCTTTTGGGTATTTTAAAATTTTGTATAAGCCTAAAACACATTGAAGACTTCATTCTTCTAAATCAAAACCCCAATATCCCTTAAGAACTCCCAAAGACTCCATTGAAGTCCAAAATCAAGGAAGAGCTTGGTGTGAAGTTTTGAGTGGAAATTCTTCACCAAAGTGAAGAATTAGCTTCATAAAGGTATGAATTTTGATCCTTGAAACTCGTTTCATCAAGGATCCCCAATGCTCAAGATGTTTTTTAAAGTTTTCAAAGTTCAATTGTCCTATTTGATGATTCTACCATGGGTTCTTGCTTTAATGATTTCTAAACATTGAATAATGATTTAATTGATGTTGTATTGATGATTTCAACCTAAATTACCTATGAACCCATGAAGTTGGATGTACCCTAGTTTTTGACTAAGTTGTGGGTTACTTGATAATGATGTAATGTTGATGAATTCTTATGTAGTTTTATGTGGGCTATTCATTGATGTAATAATTGTAGTAAATTGATATCTAGGTTGTATTATATTGATGAAATTACACTTATTGACCTAGTTCATTGATTATTGTAGTTTTTAGGTTGAGTTGTTGGTTATGGCCTTGGGTAAGGGTCTTGTGTTAACGAGTTGAGTAAGTGGACTTTGGATTGAGGTGTTGATGATAAAGTGGGGGTATGCTTCCCTATTTACTTTAATATTATGTTATTTATACTTAGATTCTATTGTGATTGGAATGGTCCACTTATGGTGGCGGTGTTATGTGTTTTACTTGCAATAGATGTGGCCTTGTCGGCGTTACTTTATGTACTATAATGATATTTGCCTTGTCAAACTACTTGAAGTAATAGGACTATTTGTGTAGTTTGATTATGTGAAGCATGGCAATATCTATCTACATGTGAAGTCATATGTGTATTCTTCTATTCATGTTGTCTTAGGTGATCATATTAGACTATGACTTTGACATTATATGTACAGTGTTAGGGTTGAGTCTTGGTTATTCCTACTTGACTATATGAGTCTATATTGGTTATAGTGATGATGTTATGATAGTATATAAGATAACTTGAAGATGTTAGATTTGTTTCTAGGTGCTTCTAGAATGATTTGCGTTATGAGTTAAGAGTGAAGTATGTGGTGTCTTGTCTTGGTTGACTTGTGTCCCTTTTTTAATGTATATATGATTATGAATATGCAATGTCTTGATTTAGGGTGTTAGACCTCTTAGTATTTAATGTATGAATGATATGTGACTTTAAATGAACTTAAGAGAGTCTTTTATGTGAAAACCTTAACTTAGTGGTAAGGTTAAGATTGTTGAAGTTGTAAACCGTAATGGTATCCTTCAAAGTAAAGGAATAACAGACTTAAGGTTAATTGTCTGGAACGACATCATATTAATCCTTAGGAAAGTCATCATGAGCTTCTTATCTCCATTTCCAGGTAGCCCTAGTGGACCTTCTTTGGTAGGGTCAATGTGATTGGGTTATGAACTTGTTATGGAACCCTTTTATGTGAACCTAATGTGTGAATTACTCTATGATAAAGAAGTCTAGCACCGAGTAAGTATGGTAAGGGAAGTAGTTCTAGTTAAAGAGTGAGACTAGACTACAAAGTATGCCCTTCATATTCTTTAAACATGTGCCTACATGGGATGTGCATAAGTTCTACCCTTGGCAAGTAGAACAACGTCATCGGAGTAGGATAGAACTCCGGATTCCATGTCTTGCTATCATGGTCTATGTTGGTTATTGCCTATTCTCATAATATGGAATACCTATTAGCAATAGAGAAGTTTATTAGGCTTAGGTGGTGGTATGTGACACTATCTAGACATTGCACAATAGGCTTTGAAGGTGTTATTTGGAGTTCCTAGGTCTTGTCTAAGACCATTACTTGAATGTCCCTTTATGTGATGTATGTGTCTCATAATGAACTAATGACTTATGTTAAGAAGTATGTAAATGAATAAGTACCTAATCTAAAGTGACCTAAGGATTCCTTAGCTAAAGTGTGAAGAAGGCATAATAGATGATCTCTTCAAGTCTTATCTTTGGAAATATTGAGGATGACTCTAGTTAGGGAAGATGTTTGGTGTTGTGGACATTATCTAAGCCTTAGTTAGTCTTAAGGATTATTTAGGTAATCTTGAAGAGGTCAATCATGGACATTATCTTCTTCATTTACTTAAGTAGGTCTTTTGATAGCCTTTGGAAGGAGAATGTCGTATCATCTATGTGTTAGTGTGTTAAGTGAGAATGATTCTATTCTAGGGAGTCTATAGGATCTCTTAAGTGTGTGTACAAGGGATTGTATGGGCAGTAGCTTCACAACTCACTCAAGTGAGACTTAGAGTCACCTTTGGTAGAAGAATCTTACCTTGATGTTTATGATGTTTCGTAAGTGTGTATGTGACTCATTATAAGTAATCTTAAGGGTCGTTTAGGCACATCTAGAGAGGGTGTATGATAGGTCTCTCTTTGTGTGATTTAAGTGAATCTTAGGGTAGCTTTAAGTGAGAAGATTACATGCTAAAGGATATATAAAGTGATGAGTAAGTAACTTCACTGTACAGTAAAGTAGTTCATTGTAATAGTGAAATGAGTTCACTGTAAAGTGATCTCTAAAATTATGATTTTTGGTTTAAATATTACCTTATGTTTTTCTAAGTTGTTAAATGTTGTTCTTATGATTATAATATGATTTCTAAAAAAAGATGCATATCTTAAATAAAAGTCCGTTTTCATGATTTTTATGCATTATGCCATACATAGTACATGTGGTTGTACTAACTCCATGCTTTTATCTATCTATATAGTTCTTGGTAGGTGAGGAGCTTTTGGGAAGGAAGACTTGGATTATAGCATCGTTCAAAAGAAGTTTAAGTATGTCCTCATTTAACTCGAGGGCATATATGTATTTTATGTTTTCATTCAAAGTATTGTAATATACTAAGTATTTCTATATCAGTATTTAGAAGTATGGTCCGTCTCCCAAGTATTCTTGTGTTTTAAGATGATGAGATTGAGACTTAATATTTCCTATTGCTTTATACAAAAGAGATTTTCAAAGACTATATTACGTTTTGTGAAAAGTTTCAATTTCACACTACTTTTCACTATGTTTACGTGATGAATGATATATAAGGGCTTGTACAAGACCTCCGAGAGGTCAAGTATGCTGGTTGCAATCCGAGATTTCCCCTATTTTCTAGGGTGTGGTTTCGGGACGTGACATAAAGATAATTACCAAGAACATGACTTTAACTAATCACCTTGTCGTACATACTTGAGTTAAAATTGTAAACAAATTTTAACAACTCTCAGCAATCTAGTCTAAACAGGTACAAGAGCTAATAAGAGTACAACAAGATAAAATAAATGAAAGATACATCTCCCACCACGCAGACGGAAGAATAGAACCTGTTGGAGAATTTCATCATATTCACCTAATGAAACATCACCAATACTGCACCCAGACTATGTCAAAAAGACATAACAAAAGTAGTACCAGTACAATCACACGTACTTGTAGACATCATCGATCAACCCAGCACCCACCACATAACATAAGAAATCAAGTAATAAGATCATGAACTAGATCAATTGCTTCTCCGCTTTTACCCTTTCTTAGGATAAAAATTCTCTAATTACTAACCACCTTGTCAATCAACTTACTATTCTGTTTTGTGATTATAGCCTAATCATGCTAACCCTTAATGAACCCCAAGATTCACCCACGAGCACTTCAACTAGCCTCTCATTTCTCACTCTGCTTCCTCGCCACCTTACTCAATCACGGTCACATAGTACACCACCACGAGTTCCTTATCACAAACACCAAATTTTTCCTATGGTAAAACCCACCTAAACTCACTTTCTCACGAATGCTACTGCTACTTCCCTTTCATAATTATAACATCCGAGCAAACCAAGCTATTGCTTCCGTGACTGTTTAACCCTTATCCTCTCCACTATAACCACGAGTTCGCTCAATACAACCAAACATAAGTCATCACAATATATAACCACTAAGTGCAACATATATGATTCCATACAACCATAACATCAAATGCAGAAATAGAACATGTACAATAACCTCAATTTGAAGAGCAATAACATTTTCACCATTCTAAATTATCATCATCCTCTCATGGAATCCAATCCCAAACTGTTAGTGCACTAGAACGTGATACTCGATCCCATAGTTATGCCAAAACGTGGAAATCTGATCCCATAGTTATGCCAGAATGTGGCAATCTAATCCAAGTTAGTTATGCCAGAAAGTGAAAATCTGATCCAAGTTAGTTATGCCAAAACGTGGCAATCCGATCCACCAATACACCACAATCACAAACACAAGTATAACTTCAAGTCATACCATCAATAATGATTCATGACATATATAATCCTTCTTCAGTCCATCTTCTATCTTATTACATTTAGTGTGATCAATAATACAACATTCACATAAATACGTGCATTACAATGAAGAAAGAAAAAACATATATCACACAATCATAAAATCACAACCATCACTTACATTGGTTTCGCATCGCACACCTCATGCAACCCTAATTCTACCATACTTAGCCTTAATTAATCGTCTAAGGCCTTTTTTAAGGTTTTAAATCATAAATTGTTTGGTGCACGCATAATCCTACCATTGATTCACATATATTATGCAATGAGCACATATTTAATTTACTCAATCCATAAAATCTAGCCTACCCGGGTGACAAGTACTTACACAGAGTTATTGACTTCATTTTCTACTTTTCAGGCTTTGTGACGGTGAATTCGACCAAGAATCTGCAAGATATCTTTCACGCCCTAAACTCAAGGGGCGCAACTGTCTCTTAATCCCAAAAATCAGTCACGATCCGAAACTGTTGAACCATTTGCTATTAGCGCATCAAAGCCACATGCAATTAAAAAAACAAACAACTATATCTCAGCTTAAAATTAAGCCCTCGGACGGCAAGGCCCCTGTTAACAGATCTATAGTAGAAACAAATACTCCCAATAATTCATTTACATAAATAGCACACTATAAAAAATCACGGATTGGACCTTCGAGGTTACCACGATATCTGTACCAAAACTTGAAACATGTATTTATCAAAATAATACACCAAACAACTCACAAGCTTTAATAAACCAACAAATTAGGACGACATGGCTATAATGTTGCTATACACCCCACACACTAGGGTACAAGCCTCTAACAGTAAAAAATACTGGAGGGAAAGGGCCTCGTCATACCCATGAAGATATATACAACAAAAGCTAACAAACCTCCCAACTCTGGCAACTCTGGAGGAAAGGGGCTAGCCAATAAGATAAATGTCAATCCTGCTCCTGAGGAGGTCTACTGGGTCATTTTTCGAGACCTTCGTGCATGAATGCAGCGCTCCCAAACAATGGGGTATCAATCCGAAATAATGTAGAGAGTATGAAATATAATAAACTATGATCAAGTATCCTAATATACTGGAATAATCCGATAAATAATTCAATTATAAGAGAAGTGTACTGACCTGATCCTAAATCTAAACTTATCAAAATAATAAAACAACAACCTAGACGATCCCCCATAAAACTGGTAGGTACAAACAACACACAAGACCACCTACTTAGTCCCCCATAAGCCCGGAAGGTGTCAATCAGTCTATATACCTTTATCAGTAGTCCCCTAGCTACGTATGCAAACAATAGATCTCTAAGGCATTAATATAACCTAGTAGGCAACACATAGCTCTCTTAGGAATTAAAATAGCTTATAGACAACCCATAGCCCTCTTAGGCAACAACATGGCCCTTTAGAAATCACTTAAACTTCTTAGGCGTCAATATAACCATGTAGGAAACTCATAGTCCTTCTAGGTATCAATATATCTCCGTAGGAAACTTATAGACCTTTTATCCATCAATGTAGTCTTGAGGCAAATAATAATCTCTTTAGGAATGCATATAGCTCCATAGGAAAAACATAGACCTTCTAGGAATAAATCATATTTAACAACTAACCACAATAGCCCCAAGGGAAACAATAACAATCCAATCTCTAAAAGAGAGCAATTTAGATATAAACAACCTATACAAACAACCTCTAAGTCGTGTCCAACATAAGGACGCTATTAAATGAATAAGAATCCCTACAAGGGAGGATTATATCACCTCGAGCATCTAATAATCAACAATAATGTCTACAAGCATAATAAGGATAAATACCCAATTACATTGTTCTGAAGCTTTAAGGAAACATGCCATAAGTAGAGAATAACCTTAACGATCTTTTTTTCACTGAATTCATGTGGCTTAACGACTTTACTCACTACCCCCTCGATACTTGACTATTGGTTCGTAATACGCCTAAAAACTGTATAATATTCCCAAACCCCTGCTGTCCACACACCAAAGTACGTTATGCTAGAAAATCCATAAAACAAATTATACCATGTTGACGAGCTCAATGCGTGGGACAACTTTTGTCAAGGACTTAAGTCACGAAATCTGTAACTTGGCTGATCCTAGAAGTGGGTTTTGTGAGTTTTTTGGTTATTCACTGAGAAAAATGTAGAAAAAAAAAAGAAAAGTCCAAAAATATGATATATATATATATATAGTTCCACTGGCCTAGGGAACCCACCTAACATGCTTGCTTTCGTAGTCTTACAAAAAGTGCGAATATCTCTCCATTCTAAAGTCGTTTGAACGAATGGGTTGATGCTTTGAAAATAGACTCGTAGACCTTTGACTTCATAGGTTGTGGGAACCATAAATCACTATATATTGGGCTAAAACCTCTGAGATTTTTTACCCAAAATTTAGACAAATCCTTTAAAAAGAATTTGCACTAACTTTCATCAACCTTTATTTTGTCACTTACATAACTTCAAAACTTGAGATACAACCCTTGAGCACTTAAAATATCACATAACACATCATTCTTTATTTATTACCCATCTCCTAGTCTTTCCACGAAGATGAGTCACTTAGATGTTTCAAAAAGGTGTGGTGTAACATCCTTCCCCCGTTAGAAACATTTGTCCTCAAATAAAAAAATCTAAGTCACGCGGTTAAATCCTTAGGAGTTTAAAAAATAGGTAGAATATACTTTGTAAATACGCCTATCCTAGCACATGAAATGTAAAAATTTTAACCTAGGCGTCTCACCAAATGACATAAATAGATAAGCACTATAGCTCCACAATAACAGTGTGACAAAATATACAACAACAACAATTAGAAGAAGAAGCAATATTTTATATATATATATATATATATATAGTTAGATTGTTATCTAACCTCACTACACTAATATAAACTGATATGCCATCACCCTGGGGTATGAAACAAGTGAGAATATTTGGAACTCACGCCTTCCTCAGCTTCTTCTCCATTCTTGTTTCTCCATAATACTTTAACCAAAGACACCTCTTTGATCCTCCATTTATGGACTTGCCAATCTATTATGGAAATTGGAGTTCCCTCATAGGACAACTCCTATGTGATATTAACATCCTAAATTGGGATAACTCGATAAGGGTATCCTACGTACTTTCTTGGCATCGATACATGGAAAACTAGATGAACAAATTCTAAACCCGAAGGAAATTATAGGTTATAAGCCACTCATCATACCCTCTGAAGGATCCGGTATGTCCCAATGAATCTTCGACTAAGATTGCCCTTTTCTCCAAATCTCATTACACCCTTCATAGGAGAGACTTTTAAGAATACCCAGTCATCGACACAAAACTCTATGTCCCTTCGTAGCACATCTTAGTATGACTTATGTCGGCTTTGAACTGTTAGCAACCTTTCCTAAATGATCCTAACCTGCTCCATGTTTACTGTACTAAGTTAGGTCCAATCAACTTTGACTCACCTACCTAGAAAAGTCCAATATGGGACCTACATTTTTGCCCATACAAAGCCTCACAAGGTGCCATCATGATGCTAGAATGATAATTATTATTGTATGTGAACTCAATAAGAGACAAGTGGTCATCCCAACTTCTCTTGAAGTCTAGCGCGAACGCCCATAACATATCCGCAAGTGTCAAAACTTTGCGCTCGGCCTGACTATCTATCGGAGGGTGAAAGGCTATACTAAGATTAAATTGTGTACCCAGTCCTTTTTGGAAGGATTTCAAAAAGTTGGCGATAAATTGTGCTCCTCTATTAGAGATAATAGATACTAGGACACTGTGTAGCCTATCATTCTCCCTAATATAGAGACTTGCATAGTCTTAGGCCATAAAATTAACCATGATTGGTAAGAAATGGGTTGATTTTGTTAATCTATCAATAATTATCTAAATATAGTCAAATTTGTGATGCGATCAAGGTAACCTTGTAATAAAATCCATATTAATCCCTTCCTACTTCCACATAGGAATGTCTATTTTCTGAACTAGACCAACGGTCTTTTGGTGCTCAACCTTCACTTGTTATCAATTAGGACACTATTCCACAAACTAAAAGATGTCCTTCTTCATCCTGTTCCACCAATAGATCTTTTTAATATGATGTTACATCTTTGTTGAACTAGGGTGAATAAAATAACCGGAATGATGTGACTCTTCCATAATCCAATGTCAAAGTCCTGCACTATTCGAAACACACACAAACTGCTATATTAAGGACTTTATCTCTAGCTATATCAAATGCTAAAGAATGTTGAACATGAGACTTTTCTCTGAGCCGCTCTAAGCTAAAATCCTCTTGGTTCCATGATTTTACTTTTACGAGTAGAGATGATACGACAATGTGCGTAAACGTTATACAACCATCTTCTGTATCTAACAATTTGACTCCTAAGCTAGCTAACTAGTGAATCTCCCATGCTAGTTGACACTTCTCAACACCTAAATAGGATAAACTATCCATAGATCTTTGACTGAGAGAATCAGCTACCGCATTTTCCTTTCGTGGATGATATAAAATATCCACATCATAGTCTTTTTGTAATTTAAGCCACTGACGTTGTCCTAGATTTAACTTCTTCTGTATAAAGAAATATGGAAGGCTTTTATGATATGCAAAGATGTCAATATGAACTCGATAAAACAATGTCTCCATACAATTAATGCACGAGCAATTAAAGCCAACTATAAATTGTGGTCACATAATTTTTCTCATGATTTCTCAACTGCCTTGAAACATGTGCCATAACCTTACAATGTTGCATTAGAAAAAATCCCAACCTAACACCAGAAGCATCACAGTACACCACATATCATTTTAACTAGTTGCTTTTTGGTCCAGCTTCGTTAATTATGTTGAAAGTGAAGAGAATCCCTCTACAAGCCTTATGTAGTACCCACCTAACCTGAAGAAACTAGGAACCTTAGTCAGAGTCATTGGTCTGGGCCTACTCTTTACGACTTCAATATTTAGTGTATCAACCGCAATGCCTGCATATGATACAACATGGTCTAAGAAACTTGAGAGTCCAAATTAGAACTCATACTTAGAAAACTTTGCTTAAAGTTATCGATTGCGAAGAACCTAAAGGACTGCTTGTAGATGATTTGCATGCTCAACATTAAAAGGTGAATACACCAAAATACCATCAATAAATACAATCACAAACAAGTCTAGATACGACCTAAATATTCTATTCATCAAGTCCATGAAGAATGTTGCGCCATTAGTTAATCCAAAATACATTACCAAGCACTCAAAATGTCCATATTTGATTCTAAAAGATGTCTTTAGAACATCTTTATCTCGAACGCGTATCTGGTGGTACCCTCATCCTAAATCAATTTTTGAGAAGTACTCAACACCTTGTAACTGATGAAACAAGTCATCGACCTAAGAAGAGGATACTTATTCTTTATAGTCGCCTTAAACAGTTGTCGGTAATCGATAGACATTCTTAGTGAGACATCTTTCTTCCTCACGAATAATACTGGTGCACCTTATTGTTAAACACTAGGCCTGATAAAGCCTTTATCCAAAAACTATTTCAGCAGATCTTTCAACACCATTAAATTAGTAGGAGTAATTTTATATGAAGGGATATATATGGGTTGTGTACATAGCGACAAATTGATAGAAAAATTAATTTCCCGTTCTGAAGGAATACTAGGGAGATCTTCTTGAAATACATCTAGTAAGTTGTAACTACCAAAATAGACTGATAATCCAGTGATTCTGCTCTATATCATGAACGTAAACAAGATATTAAAACAACCATTAGTAATCCTCCTCCTCGACTTAAGATAAGAAATAAACCTAAATTTTAGCGTTGCTGTATTGCCTTTCCATTCTCGAATTATCTCTCCTAGAAAATTGAATCTAACAATCTTTGTCTGGTATTCAACATTAGCATAACAAGATGCTAACTAGTCCATACCCATAATGATGTCAAAATTGACCATCTCTAACTTTACGAGATCTACAAAGGTCTAACAGTCGATAATTTCTACCATGCAACCTCGATGGACTCTTTTGGCAACAATAGACTCACCAATTGGTGTAGATAAATAACTTCCCCGCAATAAATGAAGAAACATCAGACAAAGTACATCCAAGATAAATCAAAGCATAAACACAATGGGAGTGAACAATCAAAGTACGTGTCACAACATCTGGTGATGACTCTGAGTCCTGTCGGTGAACTAATGAATAGGTATGATTATGTCCACTACCAGAACTAGATACTCTCACTCCACCGCTGCCTCTACCTCTACCTGCTAAAGTCTAGGGTCTATGACTGAAAGACTGTGCTGATGAGGAGGAACCTACTACTGACCTATACCACCCTGACCTATGTTCAGGCAATTTCTCCACCCATGCCCCTGCTGTCTACAAAAATAACAACATGTGGAACCTTGCTTGCGCCTCCTAAAATGCATCCTATCGCAGGTAGCGCAACGCGGTCGTGATGTCCTAGACTGGCATGAACCCTTTTGCTGCTAAGAGCCTGATGCTCGTGAACCTAAACCAGGTCCTGATTGTCCCTGAAGATCAAATCTACTACCCAGAAACTGTTGTGGTGGAGGTCTAGGTGGCCTACTAGAATATGGGGTATGGGACCACCCTGAAAATCTCCTAGTGAACCAGCGGGCCTAGCACTCTTCTTTTTATTCCTCTCAACCCTCTCACTCATATATTGTAGTTTCCATATGCAAAATCCTGAACTCATGATATATCCATATCAAAATTTAATGTAGTGGTAGAACAAGCATCGATATAGTCTGAGTCAAGCCTTCCTACAAATCTACGCACCCTATCATACATTGTATCAGCAAATTTTGATGCATGTGTAGCCAATGAATCAAATCTCAGCCCGTGCTCTCGTACACTCATGCTGCCATATTGGAGGTTTATAAACTGTTCCACTCGGCCATCCCTAATCTCTTGAGGCAAATAGTGATCTATGAAAGCTTCCGTAAAGATATCCCCAAGTAGGTAGAGATGCATCTTTTCCCCTAGACTTCTCCCAAATTTTCTACCACAATACTGCAACATTGCGCAATCAAAATACTGCTAACTCTACTAACTCAGTCGCTGAGGCATGCATAACTTTATAGATCCTACGAAGCTGATCAACAAAGTGTTGAAGGTCCTCTCTGCGATATGTCCTTGTAAACTATGGAGGATTCAAGTCAAGATATTCATGAATTCTCAAACTTCCAGGATCTTCAAAAGGTCCAGCAACATCTAGAGCTAATGACTGATGCAATGAAACTACTAACTGTGCTAACATACATACTTCACTTTTGAAAGCCTGGTCAGATGAAATAGAAGGAACTTGAGGTGGTAGTGCTGGTGGATCTGGGGGTTCTGTAGCCTTCAGAGGCTCCTGAAGAGGTGGAGAAGCTATATGGGGTTGAGAAGATATCTGTCTTGGGTCTCACAATGGGCTACCTCCACTTGTGGTACCTTGCTGATACACTCGCCTGCAACTGTATCTAGCCCTTGGATAGATATAGCATGTCCAGTGTCATCCATCTCTATCTGCATACAAGTATAAATTATAACCCAGAAACCTCAAACCTTAAGAAACCTCTCTAAAGCACGAGGTGAGTAAAAGAAGGATAGTCATTCTGACATGCCTAGTAGCTTCTTGCTTATCGAATGTGGTGCACAAAACATTTATAAACAAGACTCTACTGGAATGGCTTATAGACTCCCAAAAATACGACATTTCTTTGAGTTTGTCACGCCCCAAACTAAAAGGGCACAACTGGATCCTGCAAAAAATCATGCCCAAGACGTCCCTACTGAACCAATTTCTACTAGCACATGAAAGCCACTAAAAAAAAGAAAAAAAGACTTAAAATTAATACCTCGGCTGACAAGACCTATGTTAAAATATTTATAGAAGAAACAACAACTCCTAAGAGTTCATATACATAAATAGCTCACTAGCAAAAAAGTCCTGATTGGGCCGTCGAGGACACCATAATATCTAACCAAAAATTAAAATGTGTCTATATCAAGACAATACACCAAACAACTGACAAGCTTTAGAAAACCAACAAACTAGGCTAGCATGGTGATAACGTAGCTATACACCCTACACACTAGTCTGCAAGCTTCTAACAGTAGAAAAGATTGGCGGGACAGCGTCCCGGCCTACACATAAAGATATATAAAACAAAAGCGAACAGACCTTCCAACTATGGAAGCTCTAGAGGAAAGAGGCTAGCTAATCAAATAGATGTCAATCCTACTCTTGAACAGGTCTACTGGGTCGTATGTCAGGACCTGCATGTACTGAATGCAACGCCCCCAGGAAATGGGGCATCAGTACGGAATGATGTATAGAGTATTAAACGCAATAGACTATGATCAAGTATCCTAATATACTTGAATAATCCGATAATCAAATCAAGTATAAGAGAAGTGTACTGACCTGCTCCTAAATATAAACTTATCAAAAATAATAAAACAACAACCTAACCAAGCCTCCATAAGCTCGGTTGGTACAAACAACAAACAATACCACCTATTTAGGCCCCCATAAGCGCAAAAGGTGTCAATCAGTCTATATACCTCTATTAGTATTCCTCTAGATCCATATCAAGACATATAGCTCTTTTAGGCATTAATTTAACCTAGTAGGCAGCACATAGAGATCTTAGGCATTAACGTAGCTTATGGACAACCCATAGCCCTCTTAGGCAACAACATGGCTCTGGAGGAAGCACATAGACTTCTTAGGCGTCCATATATTCGTGTAGGAAACTCATAGTCCTTCTAGGTATCAATATATCTCCGTAGGCAACACATAGTCTTTTTAGGAATACATATAGCCACCTAGGCAAAACATAGCCCTTCTAGGAATAGATCATAATCTAGAAACTAACCACAATAACCCTAAGGGAAACAATAACAATCCAATCGCTAAAAGCGAGAAATTTAGTTATAATCAATCTATCAAATAGCCTCTAAGTCATGTCTAACATAAGGACACTACTAAGTGAATAAGAATACCGACAAGGGAGGATAATATCAACTTGAGTAGCCAATAATCAACAATAATGGTTACAAGTATAGCAACCCAATTACACTGTTCTGAAGCTTTAAGTAAACATTCATAAGTAGGGAATAGCCTTAACATATATTTTTCGTTGGATTCTTGTGGCCTAACGACTTTACTCACAACCCCCATTGATACTTGACTATAAGTTTGTAATACACCTCAAAACTTTATTTTATTCTCAAACCCCTGCTGTCCGCACACCAAAGTACGATATGCTAGGAAATCGATAAAACAAATTAGACCTTGTTGACGAGCTCAATGTGTAGAACAACTTTTTACAAGGACTTAAGTCACAAAAAACTGTAACTTGATTGATCCTAGAAGTGGGTTTTGTGTGTTTTATGTTTGTTCACTAAGAAAAATTGAAGAAGATGATATATATAAATTTCCACTGATCAGCGGACCCACCTAACCTTCCTGCTTGCATAGTCTTGCAAAAATGCAAATATCTCTCCATTCTAAAGCTATTTGAACGAATAGGTTGATGCATTGTAAACTAAACTCATAGACCTTCAATTTCATAGGTCGTGCAAACCATATTTTATACATTGGAAGAAAACCTCCGAGATATTTTTCCCATATTTCATTTATAAATAAATTTGCACTAACTTTCACCAAATTTTATTTTTCCACTTAAGTAATTTCAAAAATTGAGATACAACACTTGAACACTTAAAATAGTAAATAAAACATCATCCTTTAAATATTACTCGCTCTCCTGTTCTTTCCAAGAAGATACGAGTCAACTTAGATGTTTCAAAAAGTAGGGGTTTACAGTATTGCAATCCTCAAAATAGAGACCCCCTTCTCCTTCCTTCCCAGGCTTAGAGCAACTTTTGTAAGGTTTTGTAGGGTGTTTTATGTAACAAACCAAAAATAATATAGGCTTAAATAGAGCTCCAGTGGTGTTATAAGGTCTGTTTAATAGCTTACTAACTGTTATATGAGTTTTGAAGACTTTTCAATTGAGTTTGAAGTCAAATGTCAAGGGACGACCAAGACATTCAACGAATAGTCCTTATGTTCTTGCATGTGATCATGTGTGTATTATAAGGTTATAAGGTCTTCAAAATTATGGTTCATGGTTTTTATAGGCAGTGTATAAAGTTTGGAAGAGTTTGGAGGTCAAACGTTCAAGAACGTCCGAGACATTCGAAAGTTAGTCTTTGGACGTGCTTGTGTGTTTATGTGTGACTTTGCATGTTTCGTAACTTTTTTTATGTTTAAAATTTATGGGGGAGGTTCGTAAGACCTATAATTTCATGTATAGGGGCTTAACATCCAGGGATGACTACACCCAAGACCCACAAGGGGCCCTAGAGGAGGACCCCAACTCAAAGGGGTATACTACCTGGCAGTGGCAATCAACGACCCCTAAACGACCGTCGGTCAATAAAATGATGGTTCATAGATGGATCCTTGTATCCTGAAGGTTTGGGACTTTCATACCCAACTAACGGACCACAATCGATGGGGCGTAGTCCAGTCGACAGTCCGTTGATGATGGGGCGTCGATGGGCAATGAACTTAGGGTGTTTTGGGAAATTTACCTCAATTCTTATAAATTAGGAGGACCATTTAGTTATGTGTATTTTGGTATTTTTAATAGTGTTTAAGTAATTAAAATCTCTTTTAGACCCTAGCACCTAGTCAAAATCTTTTCCCTCCCAAACTTTTTCCAAAAACCTCCATGAGAGTTCAAGATGAAGATGGAGCTTGATGATGAATTTTCAATGAAGTGTATTGTATTATTGATGTACAATTGATTTTTGTCAATGAAAATATCCATGAATCCTTGACTTTCTGAAATCTCTATATTTGGCTTTAGTATTGGTGAATTGATTATGACTTGATAGTAGTGAATTCATGTGTAGATTGTTTTGGACTATTGATTTATGTAAAGATCATGTTATAATGGTATATATGCTAACTTAAATTGATTATGTTAATATATTATATTATTTTATTGTTGGTTTAGAATTATGTTCATGGCTATTGGTAAGAGCCTAATGGAGTTGATTTGATTGAAATATCTAAGGAATGTTGATGATGATGATAGAAAGGTGGTAAGTTGGCTTGTATCTCTATATTGTATAGAATTGATGCACATTTGTATAGAATTTCTATTGATTGGTATGATACACTTATGGTGGCGATGCTTATGTGTTGACTATATGATGAACATGGCATCGTCGGCATTATTTAAGTAAATAGTAGTAGTATCATGCTAGAGCTTATTTGAATGTATAATATGAAGTTGATTATATTAAGTAATGTTATCATGTTGAATATTCTATGGCTTGTATGATTATGTAAAATGGAAGTATGATGTGATATATGTGTTATTTGGTAGAAATGTGAAGATGTGAAGTGTAATACTCTTATAATGCTTATGTGATCTTATATGGATGCTAATGTTGTTATTATTCTTTAAGTGATGGTATAGGATGATAAGAGGTATAAGAAGTGTCTTATGTGATAATGTTGTGTATGAATGAGTGAGGTTCAACAATGTTGTTCTTAAATGACTTGCATGGTTATGGTAGGTTATGATGAGTCTCTTTATGTGTTGATGTGGTATCTTGTGTGGTAGACTTAGTGTCCCTACTTGGTACTTGAATGATGAATACGTGATATGATGAATAGTGTGTCTTGATGTGGTAGACCTAAGTCCCTCTTGTTGATTCATGAATGATATGTGAATATGTGATCACTTGACTTGGTAGGTTAAAACACCCTTGTCTTGTATGTGTATGTGTGATTGATACATGACCTTGAAATAAGTGAAGCAGGTCATTAACTTGGAACCTTTTAGAAAGAAGTTTATGATATCCTTGAAGTTCAAAGCCGTAATGGTAACCTTCTCGTGTGAATGATGGACATAGGGGTAGGTTGGTTGGAACAACATGAAACCATCTCTAAGAAAGTCATTGAGCTATCTTATTTAACCATTGAGTGGAAGCCCTTGCGGACCCATCCTTTTGTAAGGTGTATTATGACTTGGTTATGACTTCTATATCGTACCTCTTCATATGCTCCTTGATTAAATTATTCCATGAGAACAAAGTCTAGCGTATAATTGGGGAGAGGCTCTATTTAAGATGAGATTAGAGTACAGAGACACCCTTGATATTCCTTAACAATGTGCCTACATGGGATGTGTCCTAGCTATACAATTGGCAAGTAGAATACTCTCCATTGGAGTAGGGTTTGACTCCGGATTCCATGCCTATCTAGTATGGTCTATGTCGGTTAATGCCTATTCTTATCATGTGGGACAGATTATAGTGTTGAATAAGTTCAATAACATTTAGGTAGTGGAATGGGACGCTATCTAGACATTGCACGAGTAGGCTTTGAAGATGTTAGGATGTATGTTTCCGAGGTCTTTTCCAAGACCATTATATGAAGTTATCTAAATGTATGGTTTTCTCTCAAAATGGTTTAATTGAAAATACGGTTTCCAAATGAAGTATGTTTTATGAAAAGATAATTATCTAGGGAATCTTTGAGGATTACTTAGGTAGGCTTGAAGAGGGTGTATGTGCGGTCTCTTCATATTTTACTTAAGTGAGTCTTAGAGTAGCCTTAGGTAGGGAGTTTGTATGATGTAAAGATTTGTGTATTGAATATGGACTTATGTGATATGTGATGTATTGGAATAAATTATTGTAGGTAGTCTTAAGGATCATCTAGGTGTGTGTGAAGGGGTTGTATGTGCGGCCGCTTTATAACTTACTTAGGTGAACCTTAGGATAACCTTTAGTTGGGGGTCTATGTGGATATGCTTATGTTATGAATGCTACTTGAATTTATCTTATATTTGATTATTGACTTGTTTTATGTCTCTTAAATTCTTTGTGAAGGTTTTTATATCAAAATACCATGAAAGCATGCTTCTATTCTAAATGTACCTTTTTCATGGTTATTGCATGACTTCCATACTTAGTGCATTAAATGTGCTAACCCCTTATTTCCCCTTTTTGACTAAAGTGTAGGGAATTGGATATCTTAATATGCCATGAAGGATGGATGAGTTTCTAATTATTGAAGATGAAGTATTGATGATTCATCATTGATTCGAGGACAAGACCCACATGTCCCTTTTTGTGTTAGTCTTTATTTTATGTCTTGTATGGGCTTAGTCCCTATGTTGCACATTCAAAGTATTAAATAGTTTATATGACACATTTTAAAGGTTGATGTATTTAAAGAAAGTCTTCCACTTGCGTATTTAATGAAAGTATTTCTTCATGTGTGAAAAAGTTTTAAATTCTTGCTTATTTTAGAGTATAGTATGCGATGATTAATACGCGAGGCTTGTGTTAGACTTCTTGAAGTCTCATTCGCCGTGTCTCGATTAGAGGGATGCCATTTCTTCTAGGGTATACCTTCGGGTCGTGACATTTTATGACTTATTTAGGTAGTTTAGCAAGATAGAGAAAATAGAATTTCTCACAATTTACGTTCTGTCTCACTGATCATGTTGTAGAGCCATCCTATCCACTCTGATGCCACCACCCCAGCAACATCTTGGTCTGCTACGGCGAGAGAGTGGCCAGCTCCCACAATATTTGTTTATTTTAGATAACTACAATTTAAGTCGTTTCAATAGATACCAATTTACCCATCGTTCATCTCTGAAGGACTAGTTCAAATATAATTACATGCCTTACATTAAGTAATTGGTCCATCACAGAATCACGATGAGTGGTGACATTTATTAATTGACGTAATAGGTCCTATACTTGTGTAAAAAAAGAGATTTTAGGTAACACCTGAGAACAAAAAAGCTTTGATATTACACACCCTAGCCCGCAAGGACGGAGCCCTCCCGATGAGGTGGGGCTGCTATGGTGACGATCTCCCGCTGAAGTGGGAGATTGAGAACGAATGTATAGGGGAAAATCCATTTTCCCCCATTGTTCCAAATTACTCCCGCAAACTGTAACAACCCTCAAAATGAACTAGGCTAATTTAGAGATTCTCATGTGTTCTATGAGTTGATAAGGTGTTAGAATAATGAATATTAGTTTTAGGAGGAAGTTTGAAGAGTTTAAGAAGTTGAACGTCGAAGAACGACCAATATGTTTGTTCTTGTGTGTGCTAGTGTGCCTTTGCATGTTTTATATTTTGTATGGTGCCTAAATTTATAGGAAGGTACCCTAACATCTAGATGGCCATGTTTAGGGTCAAAACATCCGAATATGACTCCCTGAAGACCACCTTAAGGGTCCTTGAGGAGGACCCAAACATTTGCCATCAAGGTGTCAAAGCAGCCCCAATCGACGACCCATGTGACGCCCCATTGGAGGAATAAGGTCCCGTAAGTGGGGGGGTGAATCCACAATTAGTCGTGAGGCTTAGCCCCCACTTTGAGGAGCCTCAGTCCAGAACCACGGAGTTGCAGGTTGACCCCATCACACCACCAACTTTCTACAATGGTTCGGACAACTAAGGGGTAAATTCATCCCGCATCCTAATTAAATAGTAGGCGGATATTTTAGATGTTTTAAAGTATTTTAAGTTATTTTATACACCTATAACTAAATTAGACTCCACTTTTCAAAATCAAAACCCCTCACTCGAATAGAATTCTCTCAAGACTCCATTGAAGCTTGTAGCTAAGTTAAAGCAAGTATTGAAGAATTTTCAGTGGTTTCTTCATCAGTTTAGTGGGATTTCAACTATTAAGGTATGGTGATTTCATACTTGACTCTTCTTTCATTCAAGGAGCCAATTCTAAAGGCTTTTAAAAGATCACAAAAAATCTTGAAATTCTATTTTGACTTCTAAGCATGGGTTCTTGCATAAAAAGGTTTAAATTAATGTTTTATGAATTTATCAATGTTAAATGATAGTTTTATGGTCAAAACTTCCATGAACCCATGTATTCATTGAATAGCTAATTTGGCTCTAAAGTGCGCGAATTGATCATGATCTAACTCTGTTGAATTCATGTTTAGATTGCTATGGGCTATTGAGTTATATGTTGATCATTGTTGGAATTGTTCTTAGATTGCCTTATAGTATTGATATCTATATTGAGATTTATTAGATCATTGATATGGATGAATTTTTAGCCTAGTCTTATGGACATTTTCATTGGTAATATCTCTTGATTGTGTAAGTTGTTGGGAAGGCTAAGGAATGATGATTATAACTATTGTAAGGTGGTGAGTTGACCTAATTCCTTTATTCACTGTATAATTGGTATCAAATTGTTGTTGATTGGTATGGTCCACTTATGTTGGGGGTATTTAATTTTTATAAATGTTATGAACCTGGCCTTCTCAGCATTATTGTGTGAATTATGGTATTATCATGATATAATATGAATGAAGCAATGAAGTGAAGGTGCTCATATGATGTCTATATGGTTTGTATGGGTGCTATAATGACATGATTGAAAGTATCTCCTCTCTAGTTGTTGATGTATGATGATGAAGGACTAATGAGAGTGTTTATAGAATAATGTCGTATCTTGTGTTGGTAGACTTAGTTGTCCCTATTTTATGCATAAATAGTATTTCATGAGTGTATGAATTAAAGTCTAGGATCAGTAGACCTAAAGTTTATGCCCTTTCTTAAATGATTAATGAGGTATTGTAGAGTATGTCTTGAAACGGTAGACCTAAGCATTGTTACCCTTCTTGATGAGTCTAGAAACCTATGTCAATGTGAAACCTTGAATAAGAAAAGAAGGTTAATGATGAGTCTTGGATCGGTAGACCTATGACACCCTTTCAAGAGGAGTCAAATGAGCTATCCTAATGAACCTTGATCGGTAGACCCTCGTGGATCCCTTCTTGGTTGTAGTATTTTGAGTTGGTATGACTAGAGATGGTAACCTCTCAAATACTCTTATATGAATTAAGTTACTCCATAATGAACAAGGCAAAGCACCGAGTGGATATGCTTGTGGTGGTAGATCTACTTGTAGTATTAGACTATAGTACAAAAAAGCCCTTGATATCCCTTCACCATGTGCCAACATGGTATGTCTCCTCGTTCTACCTTTGGCAAATAAAACACCTTCCATGGTGTGGAGTCCTTATGTCACCAGATTTCATACCTATCTAATATGGTGTATGTCTGTTAATGCCTATTATCATCATGTGGTATATGCATTCTAGCACTGGAAAAGTTCTACAACGTGTAGGTAGTGGAATGAGAAGCTATCTACTTATGACACAAGTAGGATTTGAAGTTGCTAGAGTGAGTTCCCTAGGTCTTCCAAGACCATTATGTGAAGTCCCTTAATTTTTTACTTGTCTCTCAAATAGTTTGAGTGAATAATGTTCACTTAGTAAAAGCATGTTGACTAGAAAGGTTCTTATTTAGGATAGCTTTGAGGATCGCTTGGGTGTGCTTGAAGAGGGTTTATGGCAGTCTCTTCATGCGATACATTAGTGAGTCTTAGAGTAACTTTAGGTAGACGATCTAAAGTGATAAAAGGATTACTTGTTGAATATGAAATGTCGTATATGTGATTGTTGAATTGTATTATGTATTTTGAACTATTCTGATGAATATTTCTCTCAAAAAAGCATGAAATCATACCTTTAAGTAAATGTCCCTTTTTGCAAGGTTTTCTTCCTTATTCACCATACTTAGTGCAATTATGTCCTCATTTGTTCGAGGACACAAACTATGTTTCCACTTTTCCTATTCTAAAAGACTTTGTAATAGACTAGAAGTTCCTTTTCAATTTGATGAAAAGGCATGTGACCCTATGATATTGACTTGTGTCTAAGATGATTTATGATGATACGTAGTTTCTTTCTTACGTTTCATAAAAAGAGTTTGACCATTATTGTGAAAAGTTTTAATTCCACACTACTTTTCATATATATGTGATGAATGAATTCTAAGAGGCTTGAGGACCTCCGAGAGGTTGAGTATGCGGTTTGGCGACTTAGGGTTGCTCCCAGGTCATTACAAAAACACTTTCGATATCTCTACTACGAACATCGAAACTTCAGGTATTTTCACATCCCCTTTGCTTTTTAGTTCATTCCTTTATTAACTACAAATGCATGTTACTAATTGTTTGAAACAAAGACGGTTTGGGTAGTTATTTTTTATTTTGAAATAGGTTTCTATTTTGTTATAATAAATGTAGCACGTGCACTTTCATTACATCCCCAATGTTCCAACAACATCGTGAGCATAATGATTTCGTAAAACTATGATTAAATCTGTACAATAAATGGGCGGGGGAATGTTGAAGGGTCTTATCAGTATAAAATTGAATTTGGATACTATTTAGGTATTATTTTGTCGAAATACTCATCTTTTTATGTTCTAGGGAGTTAAATAACCCTGATCTGCTGAAAATATTTTGAAATGAGGGTTTTGGGACGAAGAGACGCAATTATCATGTCTGAAGTTCTTCCCTTTATGGCGGCCTCCATAATCATGCTAGGGAGAGATTATGGCCGCTCTGGCAGGAATCACCAAGAAGTGTCCTTACCCTTGTCATCTAAAAATTTTCTTTCTTAATTCATAATTTTTGTCCATGCCCCGACTATGTTTTCGCGTCCTAACCTACATTTGAATCATTGCAGGACTTCTAAGGACAAAATGCGAACGCTTGTCTTTCATCCGATTTGCCGATGACGCTAGTTGAGAGAGGCATCATGACTATCGTAACATGAGTATCTATTATGATAGGAGCTTCATGTTGCATTGGCTAAATGAAAAGGAACCCATTTTTTATGCTCACCTGGCAGAGTTCAGATGGGTTTCGTTGACCATACTAAAACGTGACCTTTCTTCGATACTTGGTGGTGACGTACACCATACAAAACATACAACTGAACGTGGGGGCACATAATATCTCGGAGTGGAAGATGTTCTATCAGCTACAGGACTTATGGCTGCCCTATGCAGGCGGGAGTGCCATTATTTGATTCTGATGAGGTACTTCTAATGGATCCCCCTCTTCACGCTCTTTTGGTCAGGTTTGGTTGTACTTCCAGGGGCAAGAGGAGGAGGACAGGTAGGGTTAGCAGTAGCAAGGCAACCGCTGGTTCAGATGACAAGGACCCATTCTTAGGTGCACGGGTCAAGGAGGATTTGGAGGTTGTTCAGAAGAGATTAGGGAGTGCATATGGTAACTTCACTCTAGTCTCTCTCAGCACTACACTAGAGGTGGAGATGCTCCGCCACCAGTTGCTCTAGGAAAGGTGGAAGGGTTTAGAGAGGGATCGCCTCATGGGAAATATGTAGAAGACTATCAAGGCAAAATTTATAACTTGTGGCGCCCCTGCCAGGGAGATTCCCTTACTCGAGCCACATGACTACAGAGAGTTCTCTATGGGGAATGAGGCTTGGCCTAGAGTGAAATGCCTAGAGGAACTTGACTCCTACGTGAAGACCACCGTGTCTTAGAGTTCCTGATCTGACTTGTTAATTTGCCTTATTTTTTGGGTTGTAATTTAGGACAGACCTTGTTTTTATGTTTCTACACTTCTTAAGTTTTGGTAGCACATGGATGCTCGTTTTGCTATATGATGCAACCTTTTATTTAACCTTATGTTTTTTATACTTTACTACTTCTTTTGCTGAACATTGATAGGATGCTAAGGGCTAATTTTTATACCATTCTGGTCTGAATTTGAAGTTAGGAGAATAACAGGGAGACAAGCTGAGGTTCTGCTTCGCCTAATTCCACTTTGGCGAGATTAGTCCCACCCCAGCGATGAAAAGCTGAGACTAAACCTTTACTGCAATTTTTCTGAGGTTTTTTGAATGTCTAAGAATTCCTAAAGTCCCAGCATAACCAAACCATCAAAAATAATTCTCCTAGTTGGGAAAATCATTACCTAGTCTGAACCAACTTAATGACACAACATCAATAAGAAGCACACAATGCATGGACAATCTCAATTTACAAATCACAGACAAGTATAATTTCTTAAATAATTTATTTTCCTTAGATGATCATTACTAGTCATCTCTGCCTTTCAATAGCTCACAAGGACAGATATCAACTAGAACCTTCCCACTTCCAATTACCTTGCTTGTGGCTCCTCCGACATTATCATGGTGTGCAACTCACCTAGTTGAGATACCAATTTGACTCACTCATACCACTAGAGACATTTCGCTCGAAATGAGTGGAAAAATTCCTAAAATGTTTCCTATCCTCTTGTAGATTAAATGTGGGTGTCAGCACACCAATCCGCAGGAGTCTAGTCCATATTATGTGATTTACAGGGAGATTGGTAACCTAGGCTATGATATCAATTTTTCATGACCCAACCCACCTAGCCGTGCAGGCACCTGCTCTTATACCTATATAGGAGAATCGTCATATCCAAAAAGTTTTAACATGAGGAAAAATAGAGAAAAGAAAGACAATTACAAACAACACGACTTTTATAAATAACCTTTTTGTACATACTTGCGTTAAAATTTGTAAAGGAATTTTAACAACTCCAGGAATCTAGTCTAAACAGGTATAAGAGCTACTTAGAGTACAACATGACAAAATACATAAAAAAAAACACAGGTCCCACCATGTGGAAGGAATAATAGAAGTTGTTCGAAAAAATTTTCCTCTTCACCTAATGAAACGTCACTAATCCGGCATCAAGACTATGTCTAAAAGGCACAACAAGAGTAGTATTAGTACTAACACACGCACTGTAGGCATTATCGGTCAACTCGATGCCCACCACATAACATAAGAAATAAAGTAATAAGATCATGAATTAGACCACTCGATGCTCCACCTTTACCCTTTCTTAGAACACAAATTCTCTAATTACTAACCGCCTTCTCAATCAACTTACCATCCCGTTTCATGATCATAACCTAAATATGCTAACCCTTAATGAACCCCAAAATTCATCCACGAGCTCTTCATCTAACCACTCATTTCTCATTCTTACTTCATCATCACCTTACTCAATCGTGGTCACATGGTACACCACCGCATGTTCGATACCACTAACCCCAATCTTTTCCCCTATAGTGAAACCCACGTAAGCTTACTTTTTCAAGAACACTACCCCTACTTCCCTTTCATAATTATAACATTGGAACATCCCAATTCCTTGCTTGTCACTTGAACTCTTTGCCTCTCCCCTTTACCCATGAGTTAACTCAATACAACCAAACATTAGCCATCACAACATATAATCACTAAGTGAAACATATATGATTCCACACAACCATAACATTAAATGCTGAAATAGAATATGTACAATAACCTTGATAGGAAGATCAAAACGTATTTCACAATTATCAAGTATCATCATTATGTCACATAGTTGTTCCTCTCATGGAACAAAAATCCAAACTAGTAGTGCACCAAAACGTGGTATCCGATCCCGTAGTTATGTCAAAACGTGGAAATCCGATCCCATAGTTATCCTGGAATGTGACAATCCAATCAAAGTTAGTTATGATGAAACATGGCAATTCGATCGCATAGTTATGTTGAAATGTGGCAATACGATCCAAGTTTGTTATGTCTGAACATGGCAATCCGATCAAATTTAGTTATGCTGGAATGTGACAATCCGATTCATCAACCCACCAAAATCACAAACATAAGTATACCTTCAAGTAATCAAATTAAGAGTGATTCATAGAATATATAATCCATCTTCCATCTCATTACATTTAGGGTGATCAATAATACAACATTTGCAGAAATTTGTGCATCATAATAAAGCAAAAACAAACATATACCACACAATCATGAAATCAGAATCATCCCCTACATTGGTTCCTCATTTCACACCTCATGCAACCCTAATTCAACCGTACTCAGTCCTAATTCATTGTTCAAGTATTCTTCTAGGGTTTTAAATCATAAATCATTCAGTGCACGAAGGCCTACGCATAATCCTATCATTAATTCACATATATTATTCCGTAGGCAAAAATTTAAATTACTTAATTCATAAAACCTGGCGTACATGGGCACCAAGCAGTTGCAAGGAGTTATTGACTTTGGTTCTTGTTTTTCGAGCTTCGTAACTCTGAATTCAGCCAAAAATATGATTATTCCATCCTCACTTTAGAAATCCCATTCTCCTTCCTTCCCAAACATAGAGAAGCTTTTCTAAGATTTACAGGGAGTTTTACAACTTATTTTAGTATTTTAGAAAGATGGAGAAAATAAAATTTCTCACATTTTACATTTTGTCTTGCTGATCCCACTTTGGTGCCAGCTTATCCGCTTTAGCGCCGCCGCCCCAGCGGCATCCCTGAACCTCTCAAATTTTTTGTTTCTCTTAGATAATGATGGATAAGTTTGTTAAATGATCTTTAGCAGGTATTTTTTTGTAAACTTTTTTGCCTTCACTTGAAGTCTTTTACCATTTCCATAACCCATGAGGTTAATGAAATGACCTCCTTATTTATTAAGTCTTGAATCCTCTTGAGTAAGCATACTGGACAACTCACTATCACTCCACTTATCCTTAATATTGTTATAGTTAATCTAGAATGGTTCATACTCAAGAGGAAATGAGTTCAGAATAAACTGAATAGAGAATGTGTCATCCACTTTCATCCTTAAGGTCAAAAATCTTATTGCAATGTTGGTCATTTGAATGATATGATTTTGCATAATGCGCGACACATCAAACTTCATGATCGTGAGTTCAGCCATTAGTGTAGCAACAAGAGACTAATCAGTAGAACGAAAATATTTTTCCACAAATTTTAGGTTTTCTCTGACACTTTCTATTTTTTTGGAATAATACTCTTAATGTTGTTTGCAATAATCATTTACATAAACATAAGACTCAATTTTTTAGAGCTCTCCCATAATTTATTTAAAAAAAACTTCTCATTCTCATTGCTCTTATAAGTAATGACAATAGATTTGTCATTCAGTAGAGCCAAGTAAAAGACCCGTCACACTTAAGTGAAATTAGACTTTTTCATGCCATTCGGAGAAGTTCAATCTATTGAACACAGTGACTAGTAAAGCATGTGCATGAATAAGAAATAACTGTAAATAAATATACATGCTCACATAAAAAAAATAATGTGAATTTAGTAAAACAATAAAAATACATCATAATTTTCCTTTGGGTTGATACTACGACATACTATCACAAACCATTTATTAATCTTTAATAGGCAATTAAATAATTTTAACCAAACATATACACCATGTTTGGATATACAATGCATGTCTGATTGAAAATATTTATTTACCTCATAATTTCTCACTATTCGTAGCATGATAGATTCTCCTTTGGGTAAATTTTTTAAGTTCTAGAAATAGTGAAAGTTAATTTATCTATTTATTTTTCAATGTAGAAATTTAATTAACCTTCATAGATAAATGACAATTTTATGATTACATAATTTTTCTAACCATACTAGTTTGGACACTTTGGTGACTAACAAGTTATATGAATACAAATGCATACATAACCTCATAAAATTTTGTGTATGTGAATAATTTTAAATATTTTAGTTTGACCACTTTGGTAACTATTAGTTTATAGAAACATAGTACATGCATCAAGTGATTATAAACATGATATGTATAGATGTTAATTTATCTAGTTTGACTACTTTGGAGACTAACAAAACATATAAATACAAAACACACATAATCTCATAAATTTTTGTGCATGTGAATAACTTTATAAGTTTTGGTGACTAACAAACAATAGAAACATCATACATGCATCAAGTGAACATAAAAATGGTATATGTAGACATTACTTTCTCTAGTTTGACCACTTTTATGACTAACAAACTATATAAATACAAAGCAAACATAATATCATAAAATTCTGTGCGTGTGAATAATTTTATAATATTTTTATTTAGTCACTTTGGTGACTAACAAACTATACAAATACAAAGCATACATAATATCATAATTTTTTGTGTATGTGAATAATTTTATATATTGTAGTTTGACCACTTTGGTGACTAACAAACTATAGAAATATAATACATGTATCAGGTTGAAAAACAAGAATCGGTCTCTCTTGAAAAACTGAATATGCCAATAAATAATGAATTGTATTAATCCACATATGTCAAGTGGTCATAAATATTATATGTGTAGACATTAATTTCTCCAATTTGACCACATTGGTGACTAACAAATGTAGCCAATGTACAAATAAAATCTATTCCTTATTAAATATTATTTATGTTATTACTTGATTACAAGTAACTTGGGCCATAAACAATAAATAATGAATAATAATTCTTACAATAAATACATAGTTTATAGTTGAAACACTAAATGTTATTGACTATGTTGAAAAATGCTTCATAATTTTGTTCGGTGATGGTACTAATACTGAGTTTTTCTAAGAAGATACAAGGATGCAATGTGAATCTCAAAATTCACTAGTAATTCCGAATTATTATTGGTGGCGGGGCCATAATATAAAAATTGGTATACACACTAAGAGTTGTCTTAACCACTCAGTCTCATCACCAATCAACTCCACAACAACTAATTTTTATGTGACTAAATTAGATAAATGTGTTTGAGACAAAATGTGATAAAAAAATACTGCAGTGAGATGAATTATTTAGTAAATATATAATGTGTAATCAAAGGTGAATCTGATCAATTCACCGATTAATAAAACATCGAGGAGAATAAGACTTTTGTCATTTGAGAAGAGCACCAATGATGGTAACCAACCTATGAAATTGCAGATCCCATAAATTAGGTTCATCTGAAAAGTAAAGACTCATTAGTTGATCAAGTGAGCACTATAATGTGATGTCCCCTATGATGTGTGAATATAGTGCAACAGTCTGCAAGGCAAAGTGAAGCTGCATTAAGCTCTTAATCCAATTCATATCCCTTATAGTTTGTGTATTACTTAGAAGAATACACTTTATGATTGGACCTGTATGAGTGTAAAGTGGTGCCGCTTCTATGAAAATGTGACTGATATCGAGAGCACTCATGAAAAGTAGAACACGTGCATGGTCTCTTTGCGCAAAACTTCGATAATGACAAAGATTGTGAGAGTATAATGTGATAGAATAAGACGCTGGACTTACAGAAATAATTATTGGTTCACCGAAGTTCTAAACTTCACCAAATTATTCTGTAAGTATAATGCTATTTTATCTAGGTTTGATTCATAGTATATGGACACTAGATTCAATGTATTAAACTCATAAGTGAAAACCCAGTAAAACTTCTTATTTAATTCTATTCCTTAATAATCCTTTTAAGATATGTAAGGGATTATTGAAAAAAATATTATAATATATATCTCAAAAAGAATTATTTTATGTCCTATTATATTTGAAAGATAATATTATTTTATAATATTTCCTTTCCATAAATAACAAATCTATTATTGACAATTATATTGATATTGTTAGTAAAAAATATGGATGTTGCAATGTTTCCTTTTGATCAAAATAAATAGTCTTCAACTGTCCAAAATAAATTGTCTATCGGTGTATTAATGACATTCATTCTCATATTTGTAAATGTTGTTATAGAAATGTTAGGATCTTCTCTTACATATATATATTTCTCATATGTTTTTGCAGAGAAGAGAAGTAGAAAAGACAAAGTGATTCTTCATATTCTTCCTCCTTTATTCTTGTGTGTTGGGTTTTATATTAAAGAATCTTTGTTAGTTTCTGACTCCTAATTTTATTATAGAAGAACTTGTTGAATCTCGGAGATACACCCATAATGGGTGAAATATCCTGAAGGACAATGTCTTTCACATGCCTCAAGTTATGAGAATTTCCTAAAAGAGTTGTTGGTGAATTACAAGCTTTGGTACAAGTATTCATCAACAAGGTATTTTTTGTAAGATTTCGAACAGTTAAAACTTATCATATATATATATATATATGTATATATATATATATATATATATATATATATATATATATATATATAAAACTAATAAACCCATGTACCTTTTAAATTTTCTTTTCAAACAGAAAATACTTTTAAAAGTTCATATTCATAGTTGTGCAACCAAGAAAAGTTCGAGTTCTTGAACTAAATCTATGCAAATTATAGTACATATCAAAGTGTGAATTATTTTGAAAATATATGTAAAAAAATAAAATATGTGAATTTAAATCAAGTAAATCACGTCTATTTTAAGCATTTCTATCTTTAAAAATGAATTTAAAATTATCCTTTATTTACAGACAAAATAGAAAAAAATAAAAATAATACGAAAAATTATTCCTAACTTCGAAATTAACTACCCTACATCCCCATCCTCACGAATCGAACCACATTTGCACTAAGGCATGTCATCCCAAGTCCCTATTCCCCCCCCCCCCCCCCCCCCCCGCAAATCAACACAAATCATAATCATAATAATGCTTACAAAAGTAACAATCTATCTCTCCGTGTCTAATTAGACAAATTTATTAAGAAAATAATAATTGATATAGTAAGTTTATTATCTTATTTCTAATCATTAAGACGTGAATGAATTAGAAACTTAAGATATTCAAAAAGTTCTACGTTTTTCAAAATAATTAATGAGGTATAATAGATAAAAATAAATTATACTTATTTGATTTGTTAAATAGACAAGTAATTAAAGACAAAAAAAATAAACAAATAATTAGCGAAAAATAGAGTAATAGATACTAAGCATGACAGATTGAAATGGAAGAATCGACTTAAAGAGACATTGTGCATTGATATCCTAATTTCTCACGCAATGACTCCTTCCAAGTACCATCACCTCAACCTAAATTATTCCTTTCAAGTAAGACATTCCGCATAGATCTACTCCACACTATATAGTTATCATTTTCTTTTAACTAAAATAATATAATGGCTGCTCTCAATCCCCTTAACTTATGTCTGAAATCTCAGAGACACATTTATATTATATTAAGGTTTTATTGTCTTCTAATTTATTTTATTAATAATTTTCTACCTTTTTTACTCCTACGTGGTACTATTTTGTGGGTCCAATGTCAATTGATTTTTTTTCAAGCTAGTGTCACATAGACCCAAAAAGAGTAGAAAATTACTTATAAAATAAGTTCAGGGATAGTAAAACCTTAATATATTATAAGTGTGTGTCTAAAATTTCAGACATAAATTGAGGGGTACTTGTACATTTTTCCCGTAAAGAATAATATAGTCGATTGTAGTGTTCACTCCTCCAGTAGTAGTGTTAATATTCAATTCCTTCCAATGTCATTTCCCAGACTACACAAATTGAAAAGGTTTTTAACAACACAGTACACAGATTTAGAGAGTTTCCAACAACAAACTACACAAATGCAGAGAGACTTCAACAACACAATCACCATACTAAAATTTTTCTTGGATTCTTTGAGTGAACCTTTAGAATTCTTTGGATATATTATCCACTTGATGCAACTGAATTTAGAAATCGCTTATACAAAATAACCAGTGACGGAGCCACATGTAGTGAAGGTTGTCGATCGACAACCCTTCATCGAAAAATTACGTTGTATAATTAGAATTAAAATATTTTTTATTTATATTTATATTACATGTTGACACTCTTTGGCTTCCTAACGATTTTATTTCTTTATATTTTGACACTCCTTAGACCAAATTCTAGCTCCGCCACTGAAAATAACCATCTAAATGCAATTAAGTTTAACAATTACTTCAACAATTTGTTATTTCACAACTCATCTGATATTTCATCGCTCCTTCACAATGTATCTGTTGTGGCTGATTTGTTGAGAACATCATAATCTCTAATTTCCTTAATTGATCGACTCTTCCTTAATCAAATGATGATCATCTAGTTTGATACCATGAACTCAGTCACTATTGTGTATAAGATATTCAAGTATGAAGAAGAAGAAGAGTGAAGAAAATGCAAGAAGAGACAACATTTTTTATTGATTTAAATGAGAGTTTAGAAAAGAAGCTTAGCTTAATTAAGAATACATTTGGGATCTTTATAACTAACTAATTTCAACTATCTAATTATAAGGGCTTATAATCATTTTGTCGGGCCACAATTTACGTTGGGCCATACACCATCATTATGTTCAATATAAGTGATGTACATGGATAGATAACTCTTCTGCCACTACACAAACACTTGCTCTCCATTTTTCGCCTTGCATCTATTATTACCATTTTCATGTTGATAATTAGTTCTCTTTTTTTCATAAAAAATCCTTTCTGTAAATCTTAAATGAGAATTTTTTATTACTTGTTTAACCATAATTATATAGAATAAATTTTAAATAATTAGTTTTAGTAAGTGATTAATGGACCAAGTCTATAATTTATTTAATACTCTGTGCACTTGGACCACGTGTAAAATAAACTAGACCTAAAGTGTATGAGTGAACCACATAGTTCGTGCCACTTCAAGTCACAAATTGTAAATGAGCAATATATATATATATATATATATATATATATATATATATATATATATATTCTAGTGAAAGAACTAACACCAAGTAGTCCCATTAGTAAACTAACCTTGCTTATAGATTTGTGTGAGTTTTTGGGTCAAGGCTAACCATATAGTAATATGGAGATGGTTAGTTTTGAAATATTATTGTGATTATTTATTTGAATAGATTTAATTAATTTGAAAGCCCAACGAAAAGAGAAGACTCGAGTTCTAGAGTGATTGTTCGATTATTAAGGCAAGTGAACTTCTCAACCTTTTTTTTAACTTTATAGAATCATGTATTTACTTGTTGTGTTCGGGAGTAATGGTACACGGAGATGGTTTGAATTGTTCATATTGAATATTCCTAATGAGGAAAAAAGGGATAATAAAAGGCAACTTAATTGTGTATTGAAATGTGATGTGTTGGGAATGAGTTGAAATGTTTAATGATTTATCATTAACGTTGTATTACAATTGTGTTGTTATAATTATTTTTTGATATGAAAATGTCCATCTCCTCATTTTTAAAGTGAAGATTCCATTTGTCACGGTTGTGACAAGTGTTATGAGAATTGAGAAGGAATAAAGAATTAAGGAGGATGTATCATTTGAGGGACATGCCACACATCGCGAAGGATATTATGATTTGAGTAATGTGTCATACGCCATGATGAATTCTTTGCCGAGAGTCATGTGACATGTCGCGATGGATGCATGGAGAAATATGTCTCTCATGGCTCCTAGACTGAGATACGGTGGTTGTGCATCACTAGGTCAGACATGCATCACCTGACCTAGCATTGCATTTCATTATATTGCATATCTTTTTCATGGTGAACTTGCCGTCAAAACTATCGTTAACCAATAAAAAATCCAACAAATGAGTTGGGGTCGAAACCCACAGGAAGCGATACATGTTAAAATTCAATTAAAAAATATAAATGTGATCTAACTAGCTATAAAAATATAAATTATCAAAAAAGACATGAAAAAAATCAAAGGGAATGACACGAATGTCATATGTGGGGTTTTTGTTTGCAATTATCAACTACAATACAATCACACACAATTGAAATAACAGTACGGAGAGGAATTTTTGGGATGTGATCGATTATAGTAAAATTTCGCTATTAGACAATTGAAACTACTAGTAAACAAATAAGAATTGGTGGGTTGGCTAAACTATAAGGGAGATAACTTTTTCTCGAACAACTATCTTGAATCATGTGATTTCTTTCAAACATCAATAAGTATAGGAATGAAGAACAACCCACACCTTAATTCATTCGCTCTCTTGAACTAGATCGGTAGGATTGGATTTAGGATTCACTCTCGAGAGCTGAACCCAGATCAACCCAACACCTACAAACCATTAATCAATATCTTGGTTCTAAAACTTCTCATAAGCAAGCTAAGAGCACGAAATTAGAAGTGCATTTGTAACTACATTTCAGAAATTAAACCACAACTAATGATAAAACCCACTTGAATATAGCCTTGAAGCTAGTAATTAACTATACCCCTAAGCTAATTCAACCCATAATCATATGATCATACCCCAAGAATTCGGGTTTTAGTTAAAACATCATAAAAAGATAAAAATGGTTACCAAAACAATTAGCCATCAACTAACTAAGAGTATTCAATCCTTTACAGTGCTAAAAAATGTAGAAAATTAGTAACGCAGTTGCAAAATCTCTGAATTCACTTAAAACAAAAAAACTTTAGACTGAAAGAGGACTCCTCAATTAACAGTTCAAAATCCAATTTATAGTCTCCAAAAGATAAGCCACAAAGGGCCATTAGGTTAGGTAAGTTGGGTTCAACAAATGGTTCGACGAATTTACCTTTGCTCTCTATATCGCCTTTATGAATTGGATCTAAGCATCCTAAAGTCCTATAACTTTATGCAATCAATCATGTCGCCACAGAACTAATCGATGAATCGCTGACTTCCCCTTTTCTGTGGCCGACTTGGTTTCTTCCCTCAGAGATGGCACACTGGAACTTTAGGCAGACCGGATAGACAGTCGCCGATTCACCAAGTGCTCTTGGCTCTCATCAAAATCGCCTTTCTCCACTTCTTCAGTTTGTTTTGTTATTTTTGCCTGTTAGTGTCCTTTCTATGATCCTCAATCCACATGCCTAAAATCAAGGCTTAAACATCAGTTTATATAGCATAAATTAAACATATAACAATATTAAATTATCAAAACAAAGCCCTAAATGAGTCTGAATCTCAGGCTCATCAAAAACCCCAACTTAAACTTTTATTTATCCTCAAGTAAAACTCAAGATCAACCGTTCAAAATGGATGTCTCAAACAGTGTTGCATAAGAATCAACATGAATGGACACAACAAGGTTCAACTTATTCATGCAATTATCAGTTGAGTACTCAAAAATTCAAATTAAGACTCAACATTATCAAAGATTCTCAAGTTCACGATACTTTCTTCAAATGCAAGGTCAATCTTAACAAAGGTATTTAATTGCCCTCACAATAGAGATGATTCCCTATTCACAAAAAGTTCTTAAACAATTTCTAGTTTCGGAATCACATAAAACTCTCATATTCACGAAGATGAACACTTGCATGACTTCACCATAAGTTTACCCTTATTTTCCAATCAATATTCATTTTAGATCCAAGATCACAAAGGTATTTTCGAGGCTTGTAACGGGGTTGAGTATAAAGGTATGGTCATTTAGGATTAATGGCTTCTACCTTCATGAAGTATGGTCTAAACATCACTTTCCTCCCTTATCTTTAACAGTTCAAAAATGTTCACAATCCACCCTATTATTCAATTCCATATGAACTACCAGATACCCCATTTCTTTTGATTTATTTCACAACTTTCTCAACCTTTTTCTTTTGTTTCTTCGTTTTCATTTTCTTTTCTATTTTTTTACCTTAAGGGGTCAATCTTTTTCTAGATAATCATTCAAGTCAAATTTCTCACACTCTTAACTTTCTTTCTCTTTTCACCACATCCCCAACTTAGGATTTTGGCTTAACTTGGTTATTCAAACAAACCATACTTTATGAAATTTATGGGTGGATGGATAAAAAGAGGTCATAATTTCTCAAGTTTCTTTCAAGAAAAGGGTAAGTCTCAAGAGAGGTCCAACAAGGTTCACACATCTCACAAGGTTGTCAAAAAAAGAGGTACATTGTCAAATTGTTTCACTCTTCAAAATTGGTGCCTAAGATCATTTCAAATGCTTACATCACTAAATCAACCGAACCAACGGGGAAAATTCTAGGTGTTATCATACACAATGTTCAAAGTAATATCATCACACAAGGCATTGTCCCCAATATCAAACAAGACTCTACACTTCGTAGCTAGTGTGCAATGTTTATTCCAAGAGACTCATTCGGCAAACATCTAGTCATAACAAGATGTTAAAAGTTTATACATTGTCTATGAACCTTCATTTGCCTCATCGTAGCTGCACATTCATTTTCTTGAATTAAGAGTGCTAATCAAGTCATTGGTATTGATAAAAAAAAGACACTCAAATTCAGAAATGAACAACCACAATTACAGAAAAAAGAGGTGGCACAATTTTAAAATTAGGCTCAAAACCATTTTCATTCAAAACAATGGGCCACAAGCTAAAAAATCCACATATATATATCAACAAAATCAACCCAATATTTACAAATACATCAAAGTCACAAGATATAGGTATGGATATACCACACCCCACCTACCAAAATGATGGAGTTGTGCTCAAATGCAACTAACAAAAAAAAGTATCACAAAATAATAGAGAGGGAGGGGAAATTCATCATGTCTGCACATTCACTCCATCTCCGTGGGCATTAGTGCCTAGGGTCACACTCTGCAATTCAGAATTAGTACATGGTGAATAATGAACTATAGCTATACTGGAAGCTCTCGTACTGGTATATATCAAGGAGGACTGTCTAGTTGTCTCAAACATTGAACCCTCTATGCAAGTCAGATCCTCATAAACAGTTGCATCTCATGGCTCGAGAAATTGGGTCGTGACACCAAGACTTAAAAACATTTCAATAAAAGGACTTAGCTTAGCACCGAGTGAACTTGACAATGGGAGGTGATGACTTCCCAAAGAGGAAGATTCACCCTATAGTTCTATATGAGATGTTGACTTCCCAAAGAGGAATACTCATCCAATGGATTCCCATGTGAAGAGGCCCCAAATACTAAGTGGTTTCAAGAGGGAATATATTATCTCTTAGTTCTTGAACTATGTTGCCCCCATAGGAAGACTAGCTAGTGGATCCACCTAGAAATCTACGTTTATGATTGGTTTTACTTTGGCCGGTAGACCACCTTTCATGGGTGTGAGGTTTTACAACACCTGATTCCACGCTTAGATCTTGTGGTCTATATCGGTTATGTAAAGTTTTCCCTAAATTAAAATAAATTAATGAATTATAAACTAACTAAGGTGACTTGAGAGGCTTAACTTAGCCTAGGTACGGGTATGTGACTCTACCTATGCCTTGCACTAGTTGACCTTGATGAAAGCTTTAGGAAGTTGATATTATGTATATATATATGCCAATGATGTATAAGGTGATAACATGTTGATGATACAATATAAATGATATTATATGATGATGATTACCCTCTTGAACATGTAATGGGGTTGTACTATTAAAGTATGATGTTAGGTGTCTTCAAAGGTTATGTTATGTGAAGTTGGGCATTGGTTATGATTTATTGTTGAAGTTACTTGATTGAGTGAGGTTATTGGGCTTTGCTTGGTCATTGCACTTGTTGACTTGATAAGGATTCATGAGTAGTTGTCTTGCTTATTATGATATAATTGACTCTTAACCGTGCTTGTGACACTATTCCTTGATGGTAGGGTTGTAGTAGAACATGGGTTCAAGTATGTTGGATAGATATTGCTTGTTTGAGTTAGTAAACATGTTTGGTTAGTTGGTATGACTTGCTTGATTTTGCATTAGACTTTTAAAAGGGTAAGATGACATGTTTTGACTAAATGTCCCCTTGTTAGCATATTTTGATGTTATATGTGCATATGGTCTCATACTTAATACATGTGGAGCTAACCCCATTTTCTTCCCTTTTCCCAAACATTTTAGGTTCTGGTCGTTGAAGGCTCATTTGGGACGACTTGAAGAAGGCTTGGATATTCTCTATCATCCAAGTGGGTAGGTCCTCACTTTTCGAGGGCAATGCCAATATCTTGCCTAGGAAGTTTCTTTGTTTTTGTAATACTTTTATATTCATTCCACTTTCATTTTGTATGACTTGTATAAGCCTATATGTAGCTTCTTTACATTTGATGTAGGGATATGCCCATATTGTGATGATCGTTTAGATGGTATTAGATGAGATAATTTTTGAGACTATCTTTCTATCTTATATATATATATGTGCAATAAAAATAGAAGGTTATATAGCCTTCCTATATGAAGGGTTTATGTATACTCAATACGACTATATTACGTGTATGTAGAGGTCTATGTAAACCTCCAAGTACATGTAATAAAAAGTTTCAAATTTTTCTGCATTTTCAACCTATGAATGTAATGACATGAGACTAAGGGGCTAGTCTTAGTCCTCAAAGAGGATGCCGCCACCAGTTGTGTCTAGGGAGTAAACCCGGATGTGATAGCTAAGTACTTCTCTTTGGTCATTCTTGATCATAATCCACTCTCATAATTAAGACTTTAAGTTCATCATAACGTATGAGCACTATGCCCCTAGATCACCTCAAAACGCACTTGTGCTATGCATGTGAGGCATCCCATTCTACCACACACACTAAGCATATCTTGAAGTCATCTTATTACCTTTCATTTTAGTTTAGGAGTCTCTAGTAGACAAATTTCATATTGACAAGGAACTACCATCTTAAGTCAATCATGTCATGGAATGCAACTATAGTCACTATCCTAGATTAGCAAACATCATGTAGGTCTCATGTCATAGGTAGCTTCAAGTCATACTTGTTCCATGTATGAATGACATCCCATACTACCGTCCATACTAAGTACTTCTCTAGGCTATACTAATCCAATCTAACTTATCTTGTATTCTCGTCTATTCAGCTTAACATGCTAACATAATAGACCTACTACCACAGAAAACATCTTAACATACAAACCAAGCTAATAAAGGAAGAATACAAAAGTCCCCACCTAACCACCATGTAACCAATCATGTAGAAGCAAGCTAACCATAGGGGAGCATGAATCCTCAACCCTAAGCTATCATGAGAAACAAATCTCAATATATTCCATGAAATTTACTTTACATTTAATTCCATATTAAGAGAATATAGACCTTTCTCCTAAAGCTGACATGAAATAGTTTGGCCTAACCAAATCCAACTGACATGATCAAGCATCCTTGCAACACAAGATCAAGATGAACATGGGAGAGCTTTTTTCCTCCATCCCAAGCTATGAGATTCATCACCTTAAGCCACAACGAACTAATTCCAATGTTACAGTGAAGTTCTTCAATGTTACAGTGAATCCTTTTAAGCATACAATCCACCCACTAAAAGTTATCCTAAGACTCACTTAAGTAAGACAAAGAGATACCTCCCATACACACTATCTAGGCACAACTAAATGATACTTAATACCAACTATGATGAGATAAATATACTCACAATACCCAAACACATAAACATGATATCCTCATACCAAAGGTGATTCTAAGGTTCACTTAAGTAGTTGTGAAGCGATTACCTATATAATCCCTTCACACACACTTAAGATATCCTTTAGAGTACCTAGGATAAGATCATTCTCACCTAATAAAATAACATACATATAATATGACATCCTCCTCACAAAGGTTATCAAAAGACTTACTTAAGTAATTCAAGAAGAGAATGTCCATACTTGACCTCTCCTAGATTACCTAAATAATCATTAATACTACCTAAGTTTAGATTATTCCTACTTAATCAACCAAATTTCCTAACTAGAGTCATTCTTAAGACTTATATAGGTAAGAGTATGAAGTGACCATTCTTATGCCCCCTTCTCACCTTAACTAGACAACCCTTAACTACTCTAGATAAGTACTCTTTCATTTATCACGCGTTCTAACTAAGTCATTATCTTCATTAATTTATTTAAGAGACATTTATCACATAACGACATTCAAGTAATGGTCTTGGAGAAGACCTAAGGATCACTAACTAACATCTTCAAAGACTATTGTGCAATGTCTAGATAGCGTCTCATACTACCACCCAAACTTCATATAACTTTTCCAACACTAGTAGGTATCCCATATGATGAGAATACGCAATAACTGACATAGACCATGGTAGATAAGCATGGAATCTGGACTTGTAACCTACTCCGATGGAGGGTGTTTCACTTGCCAATGGTAAAACTTGGACACATCCTATGTAGGCACATGATTCAGGAATATTGAAGGTTTCTTTGCACTTATCCTCATTCTTTATCAAGAACTACTTCACTTACCGTACTCACTCGGTTCTAGCATTTGTTCTCATAAAGTAATTCACATAAAGGATCACATGAAGAGGTTCCATATCTAGCTCATAACCAAATCATCCCACCAAAGAGGTCCCCTAGGGCTGCCTTTCAATGGAGAAGAGGGTATGTTAATGACTTTTCTAAGGATTATTTCAAGTCATTCCATCCAATCAAATTTAATTCCACCATTCATACAAGAAGGATACCATTACGACTTTCGACTTCAAGGATAGTGTAACCTTGCCACTAGGTTGAAGGTTTTATATAAAGGACATTATTAGCAACATTCAAGGTAACATGTCATTCATACATACAAGACTAATATTCTTCAGCATACTAATTCAATACATCTCATATTCACATTCATGCATGTATCAAGTAAGGGACCGAAGTCTACCACACAATTCACACCAAGACTTGCACTTTATCACATATAGAATGTCATTCTTGAAGCACATAGGAATAACCATTATCATCTATAAGTCACCCTATACACTATTATAACATCATCAATATAACCATCATATACTCATATAGTCAAGTAGAAATAATCATTCATCAACTCTAAGACTATACCCATAAGGACATAGTCATAGTCTAACATGATCACCTAATGTCAATAGATGAACATATACTTTCACATTAATCACATGTAGACATATATGATCATAATTCACATAACTTAACTACACAAATCATCATAATACATCAAGTAGTGCCAACAAGACCATGATCATCATAATACATAAAGTAACACCTACGAGGCTACATCATTCACAATAAAGCACATAGCACCGCCACCATAAGTGGACCATACTAATCACAACATAATTCAAGAGTTACATTACATAAAATAAAGAAAATTATGGCAGCCTACCATCAATCCACTCTCACCACTTCAATCCATAGCTAAATAATCTAATACCAAAAGTCCTTAACCCATGGCCATGATCATTAATTCAATACGAAAATCATAATACTTAATGAATATAGGTAAATTAAATATATATTTATCAATATAATACTTCCTATAAATCATTCCAATTTAATTGTTACATCATTCAATAGCCCACAGAAAACTACACTACAATTCAAAAGCATTAAGACAAGATCATAACATCCATAACGTAGTCAAAAACTAGGTTTCATGAATTTCATAGTTTCATAGGTTAATTATGTTAAAATAATATAATTAACAACAATTAAATCAATATATAATGATTCAAAACCTTCAATGCATGAACAGATGGATAGATTACAAAATTGGACAAGTTCATCTTTAGAAGACTTTAGAAATCTCTTTCAATTTTGGGCTCCTTGATGAAGAGAGTTTCAAGGATGAAAAACCACACCTCAATGACGATAAACCATGAAATTTATGAAGAATAATCAATCAAATCTTCAATCCAAGATCTTCCTTGAGGTTTGGCTTCAATGGAGATCTAGAGAATTTCTTATAGAATTTAGGTTTTGATTTTTGAAAAATGAGTTTCTCTAGGTAATTGGGACTTATAAACCCTCTTAAAATACCTAGAATACCCTAAGGAAACCATTCAAACTCTTATTTGGACGTAGATTCACCCTTTCATTTTACAGTAAACTGTGAAGTTGCAGGCACCAACCTAAGATTGCCCATCGACGGGGCGTAGGTCCACAAACGACCCATCCTGACTATCCGTCAATGGGATCAGAGACTTGTATTTGGGAGATTAAGATAACTAGGCTAAGTATTGACCCAGTCCCACCATCGAGGGGCGTCGATCCGCCTACTGGCCGTCGATTGCCTCAGTCGTTTTGGCTGGTCTAGACAGCCTTAGGCTCTTGCGAAGGGGCCTTCCTCAAGGACCCATGGTTGGTGCTTGGGGATGTTTGCATGGACGGTTCAAGCCTAATATGTTTGTATACAATTTTAGGACCTCCCATATAAATTTCATAAAAAACAAACACATAAAACTCGATGAAACATGGTAAGACACACAAGGTCGTTACAAGGCAAACATTTCAAACGTCATGGATGTTCTTGGATATTTGACCTCCAATCTTCATGAAACTTGACACACTGACTATAAACACTATAATAACTCACATAAGGACCTTATAATATCATAACACGCTCATAAGCACATAATTTACACATGAAGCACATAGGTGACTAGTCGTCGAACATCTTGGTCGTCCCTTGACGTTTGACTTCCAATTCACCTAATACTTTAGAAACTGCCTCATTCTCACATTATAAACCATTTTAGGACCTTAAAACCTCATGATATACACCAGGATATAGCTTCACCTAAGTGATTTTAGAGGGATTACACTATTAAAAACAAGTATCCTCTCCCTCATATTGACAACTTGTTTGATCAACTCCAAGGGGAAAAATGCTTTTCTAAGATTGACTTGAGATCGGGGTATCACCAACTTAGGGTGAGTGGTGAGGATATACAATAATGGCATTACGGACTAGATATGGTCAATGTGAGTTGTTAGTGATATCTTTTGGTCTCACTAATGCCCCGATGACATTTATGGACCTCATGAATACGGTTAATCTAAGTTACCTAGATTCATTTTTAATTGTCTTCATTGATGAAATCTTGGTATATTAAAAAAATAAAGGTGAACACATGGACCATTTAAGGGCGGTGTTACAAGTTCTTAAGGAGAATCAACTATTTGCCAAGTATAGCAAATGTCAGTGTTGGTTGAGGTCGGTGACATTTTTTGTCATATTATCTTTAGGTACCAAGGGCTTCGTTGTATATTGTGATGCATCCAAGTTGTCATAGGGTGTGTCCTTATGCAAAATGGGAAAGTGGTAGCTTATGCTTCCTTACAACTTAAGGTGCATCAGATGAATTATCCAACTCATGATCTTGAGTTAGTAGTTGTGGTATTTGCCTTGAAAATATGGAGGCATTATTTGTATGGTGTCTATGTGGATGTGTAATACCGACCACAAGAGTATTCAATATGTTTTTACTGAAAAAGAGTTGAACCTCCGGCAAAGAAGGTGGTTGGAATCATTGAAAGATTCCTACATGAGTGTTCTCTACCACCCCGGAAAGTCCAATGTGGTTGTGGATGCTCTAACTCGTATGACCATGGGTAGTGTGTCTCATGTAGAAGAAGCCAAGAAAGACCTAGTGAAAGATGTTCACAGGTTGTCTAGGTTGGGTGTAGATTGGATGATTCTCCAAATGGTGGTTTTATGGTCCATCATAATTCCGAATCATCTTGGTGGTTGAGGTGACGTCTAAGCAACACCTTGGTCAAACATTGATGGAGTTGAAGGAGTCGGTTATTGGTAAGCTTAATAAGTCATTCTTCTTATGGGGTGATGGTGTCTTGAGGTATCAAGGAAGGTTATGTCTTCCCAATATTAATGACTTGAGAAATCAGATTCTTGAGGAAGCTCATGGTTCTCATTATTCCATTCTTCCGGGTTCTACAAAGATGTATCATAGCCTTATAGAAGTGTTTTGGTTGGAAGTCTCAAAAAGGAACATAGCAAAATTCGTTGTAAAATGTCCTAATTGCCAACAAATGAAAGCCGAGCACCAAAAGCGGGGTGGTTTACTTTAAGAAATCCAAGTTCCCACTTAGAAGTGGAAAGATATTATGCAGATTTCACGGTAGGTTTGCCTCGGACATAAAAGCAACATCACTTCATATGGGTGGTTGTGGATAGGTTGACCAAATCTGTTTATTTTATTCTCGTCAAGTCTACTTACTCGGCGGAGGATTATGCAAGGATATTCATAGATGATATTGTGTTTTACCATGGTATTCCGTTATCCATCATATCGAATAAGGGTGCACAATTTACATCTAGGTTTTGGAGGTCATTCCAAAAAGGGTTGGGTACCAAGGAGAAGCTAAGCACACTTCAATCCCTCGAGGATATGCTTAAAGCTTGTATAATTGATTTCAAGGGGAATTGGGATAGTCATTTTCCTTTGGTTGAGTTTTCCTACAATAATAGTTATCATTCATCTATATCTATGGCACCTATTGTGGCCTAGTATGGTAGGAGATATAGGTCGCTGATTGGATGGTTTAAAGTGGGTGTGTCTTCACTTTTGGGTCGCCAATTGATTCATAAGTCATTGGAGAAAGGTCATATAAAAATAAATCACTTGAAAACAACCTATAGCTGACAAAAGTCTTATGCCAACCATAGGATAAGTGACTTAGAGTTTAAAGAAGGTAGTAAGGTGTACCTAAAAATTTCACCTATGAAAGGGGTGGTGAGATTTTGCAAGAAAGGAAAGTTGAGTCCTCGTTATGTGGGTCATTCTAAAATTTTGCAAAGGGTTGACAAGGTTGCTTCGGTTCATCCGGTGTTCCATATATCCATGCTTAAGGAGTGTATCGGTGATTTCGAGTCCATTCTTCCTATTAAGGGTATAGGTGTATAAGAGAACCTCTCCTATGAGGAGGTTTCAGTTGAAATCCTTGATAGACAAGTAAAGAAGTTAAGATACAAAAAGGTGGCTTTCGTAAAGGTGTTATGAAAGAACCACCTAGTTGAGGGTACAATATAGGAGGCCGAGGCTGACATGAAGTCTCGTTACCCTCATCTATCTGAAAACTAAGGTTAGTTGTACCTATTATAGTGAAAATAATGAGTTTATTTGATGTTACCCTGATTTTGTAAAATACTGAAGTATATGTTTTGTTACAGTGAACTATGCCTATAGAAGTGAAAGTTTTCAAAACAAATGCTCTTTTAATTGATTTGAACTTATGTGATGTATTTTGGTATGTTGTGCCTTCATGAGTTCTATTGAGCATGATGATATGTGTTGAAGAAAGCTTTGGCACAACTGAATACTCATATAGTGAAGCTTGAACTCTTATAAGTTGTAAATGATGTGTTGAGTTGCATTGTGTAAAAGGTCATGTGGTTATGTTGATTTGAATTGTAACTCGTGTTTTGATATGTTCTTGTTGGTTGGCCTGCTAGTATTGAGTCTATTCCTTCCTTCCAAAGTATTTTAGTGTCATTTGGGGACGAATGTTCCTAATGGTGGGATAATGTAATATTCCAAAATTGTAAAGCTTAATCTAGAGCTTAACATGCGAGCCTAAGATTTTTAACACTGTTTTAAAGTCAAATATGATGTATATAAGTCATTTATTAAGTTTTAGAATAAAAATGTCAACAAACGTCCATGACGTCTGGAAACTAGTACAAGAGGTGCTGGCGTGCCTTAGTCTATTTGACAAGGTTTTAGGAGTCGGAATTTGGAAGTAAGATGTCTAATCCATATTAGAGTTGGTTTATAGTCGAAATCGGGTTCCTTTACCCAAATTCTGTATTGACACATAAGTCTTACTTGATTATATATTTAATGAATGTTTCCCATAGGAATTGAAATTGAGACCTTGGCATACTTACAAGATGCATAAGTCTTGTAGAATATAATCTTGGGTAAGTGTAAGTCACTTAGACGAATTATGAATTAAGCCTCATGGCTTGTACATATGGTTTCATAAGTCAAGTGTACGTTACAAGTAAGTAAACCTAAGATAAATGTGATGAATTAATGTTACTAGAGAAGGGTTAAGTAAGGGTGTGAAACACACTTAAAGGCCATGTGCATTGGCATATAATGAAATGAACATTCACATAAAAGGGGTGAGTAATTACGATGAGCTAATATGCTAAAGTTAATGAATGTGGTGACAACATGATAAGAGGCTAATTTGAAAGATGTGATCAATCTTAGATGAGCCTAAGTAAGTGTTGCCAATAACGTACTCACCGATGAGAAAAATAAATAAGGAGACTAGTCTCTAAGATCTAATGGAAGTATTGAGATTAATACACACTTAATACTAATGATGAGATTTGAAATCATCTAATGAGTAATTATTCCCTCATGCTAGTAGCCAACTTCTATGATGTGTGAGATGAATGTAATGGAACTTTATACGGTGCACCGATAGGCTACCTATGAGTTGCGATTCTTTCTTTCGAAAAGGCAGAGGTTCGTGTAAATCTCATAAGATGAGATTGTCCATTTAGGCGGGTATGGGTCTCGTTATATATCCTTGTCTTTGAACCTATGCAGCCAACATAAGGATCTTGTAGGGTTGAATCCCCTACATACGCTAGCATGTTTTGGTTTCACCTTGGCCGGTGATTCCACCTCTTTTTGGTGTGGGGTAGACACTGGATTTCATGGAGCTCACATGATCTATGTCAGTTCAAGTAAAAGTTACCAAATATAGAATGAGGGTAACCTCACTAATGCACAAAACGAAATGAATGATACCAAAATTGTTTGGTTAGGATAATCAAGAAGTGAACTAGACTCAAGAAATGACACTAGGTTGTTCTTGGTCATTGTACAGTGAACTCGATAAGAGTATTAAACTACATCATAGGTATAGATGGTGCTTGCACCAGCCTATGAATGAATGAAACGAATGAAAATTAAGTATGCATGAATGAATGAAGTATATTCTGTGTTTGCCAAAGAAGGCTCCCTAGTTGAGGTCCCATATGTTGAGCCTCATTTTGGGAAGTCCTAATGTTAAGTCCATGATTCCAAAGTCTCATTGCATATGAACGAATGATATGTGATATATGTATGTGTTGTATGAAATATGTTATGTGTTGTGTGCAATATAAAAAGAATGATGATGCATGTTACTCTCATAGCATGACTTTCCTAAACCGATTTGGCAAGTTCAACTGACTTGGCTTTCCATAAATCATATCACTAGGAGAGAGCTTTCCTTAATCATGCATGTCCTTGATGTGTACTTGCATACACCCATACTTAGTACAAGTGTGTACTAATCCCATACAATACTTTACTTTTAGGTGCAGGTGTCGGTGGACGCTAGAGCTTACGAGACTACATTGAATCTATCCAGACGTGGTGCATTCACCCGGACTTGGTAGACCCTCATGTTTGCGAGGATGATTATCTTTTATATTCCACCTTAGACGTATGCATGAGATAGTGGAGAGTGTTCCCCTAGCATTTCTTTCTTACTTATTTCAGATGTTTTATTTGTACCATTTTGGCAACTTCATATTTATGCAGTTGTGAACTATTTCCTTTATTTGAATATCTCATTATTAGATGGTTGTGGTGAACTGATGTGATATATTGCAATTCTTATTATGAAGTCTATGTATACTTCAAAGCAAACAAAAGTTTTAATTTTTTTTCTAAAATAAACCTATATGATGTAATGATGACGTATGTAGGCTTGTCTACGACCTCTAAGAGGTCAATGATGCCATTTTCTAATAGGTTCTAGAACCCGATCATGACAAACGTGGTATCATAGCATTAGGTTAAGTTCCAAAGATAATAAGTTCACATCAACCACATCGAGTAGTTTCTAACTTATGGTAGTGAAGTGCACCACTATCATGGATTAGAGACTGCATCATTCGTAGGAAAATTTCCCTCTTGTGATCTTATCGTGCTTTCCTAAATGTCTGATTTCTTGGAGTTATGAGCGTATCTAACATCAATTCTTATGTATTCAGAAAATGAACACAAGGGGAAACGCGGGCAAGGGAAAAGTAGGACAAGTTGCTGGGGACAACCAAGTTGCACCCCAGGCTCCAGCGGCAGGAGTGGCTATGCCAGTTAACCGTACTGGGTTGAATGATGCTGAGGTGCGGACAACTTTGGCACAGAGGGATCAAGCTATCACTGCAGGCTCAGGCTATGGTGAGATTTTACGAGGATGAATCCTCTATTCTTTACAGGATCTAAGACTGCAGAGGATCCTCAGTAGTTCGTGGAGGAGGTCCAAAAGATTTGTGGCGATGGGGGACATGGACATTGAGAAATCTGAGCTGGACTCGTACCAGCTGAAGGATGTTGCACAGGATTGGTGCAAGATGTTGCAGGATAGCAGGGCGTTGGGCGGAGGTCCGATCACATGCGAGCTGTTTAAGATAGGTTCTTCCTAGAGAGATGAGATAGGCTAAGTTTGAGGAGTTCATCAACCTTAATAAGGGCTCGATGACTGCCAGGGAGTATTCCCTAAAATTCATTAAATTGTCAAGGTATGCCACTTCTCTTGTGTCGAACAGCAGGGACGAGAAGAGCAGGTTCTTTTTACAGGAATCTCAGAGGAATTGGAGGAGGAGTGTCGGGCTGTGATGCTCCATGATAGCATGGACTTGTCCAGGCTGATGGTGCATGTCCAGCAGGTTGAGGACAGTAGGAAGAAGAGAATAGCTCGTGAGGTCAGGAGGCATAACCATTCTGACCAGACAGGTTCCAGCAAAGGTGGTGGCAGGAGCCTTTTTGAAGTTCATGATCAGCCCAGATTTAAGAAGGGGCATCAGAGTTCAGGGAACTCTAACTCTCAATGGAGTGCAGCACCCAGAGGAGGCAGACCCGAGCACAAGAAGGGCAATGGAGGTGATGTGCAGCATCCCAAAAAGGAATGTGGCAAGTGTGGTCGTATTCACCGTGGATAGTGCAGACTAGGCACAAATGCCTGCTTCGGTTGCAGAAGTGTGGCCACATGGTTAGGGACTTTCCACAAAATAGGGGTCAGGCTGGAGGTAATGCTCAGCCTAGACCTAATCCCCAGAATTCTACTGCAGCCGAGCCTCCTAAGAGGAACAAAATTCTACGCCTTGAAGGGTTGTAGGAGAAGTCTGCTGATGTAGTCACAAATACGCTGCAAGTTTTCCTAACCTCTGTTTATGCTTTACTTGATCCAGGGTCTACACTTTCTTTTGTGACTCCCTTGATTGCTCCTACTTTTGGAACACTACCTGAGGTTTTGCATGATCTATCGTAGTTAGTACTCCCTTAGGAGAAAATGTGAGAGCTGATAGGGTTCATAAAGACTGCCCAATAGTAGTATATTGTAAGACTATGTGTGCAGACCTTATGGAGTTACCCATGAATGACTTCGATATTATACTTGGTATGGACTGGCTCCATAAATGTTATGCCTTTATAGATTGTCGTAGTAGGGTTGTGAGATTCTATTTCCCTAATAAATTAGAGCTGGTCAGGGAGGAGTACGATTCGAGTCATTCAGGTCCCTTGATTTCAAATCTAAAAGCTAATAAAATGATATCCAAGGGATCGTTATTACATCTTGTGAGTGTCAATGATCTAGATTATGACGTTTCTTTCATAAACTCTTTGCTTGTAGTGAATGAGTTCCAAGATGTTTTCCCTGATGATTTCCTGGAGTCTCTCCCCCTCGAGATATTGATTTTGGTATCAACCTAGATCCCGATACCAAACCGATTTCAAATCCTCCCTACATAATAGATCCAGCTGAACTCAAAAAGTTGAAGCTGCAGTTAAAAGATCTCACTGATAAGGGCTTCATTCAGCCGAACATATTTCATTGGGGGCATTCCAGTGCTGTTAGTAAAAAAGAAGGATGGAACCCTTAGGATGTGCATCGACTATCGGCAGCTCAACAAAGTCACTATAAAGAACAGGTATCCACTTCCCAGAATAGATGACTTATTCGATCAGCTCCAAGGGTCTATTTTCTTCTCAAAGATTGAATTTCGTTCTGGAAATCATCAGCTTAGGGTTAGGGATTAAGATATCCCAAAGATAACCTTTCATAACCGTTATGGTCATTATGAGTTCCTAGTCATGTCATTTGGTCTCACTAATGCACCAGCTGCATTTATGGACCTTATGAACCTAGTCTTCCATGAATACCTTGATTTTTTCATTATAGTATTCATTGATGACATCCTCATCTACTCTAAAACTAAGGAAGAGCATGAACAACATTCGAGACTAACCTTGCAGGTACTTAGACAACATCAGTTGCATGCCAAATTCAGCAAGTGTGAATTATGGCTAAGATTAGTGACCTTCCTGGGTCATGTTGTGTCCAATAACGGTATGGAGGTTGACCTAAGAAGACTGAGGCTGTTAAGAACTGGCCAAGACCTCTTACTCCCACCGATATTTGTAGCTTTCTAGGATTGGATGGTTACTACCGTAGGTTCGTGGAGGGTTTTTCTTCCATTGCTACCCCACTGACAGCTTGGACTAAGAAGAAAGCCAAGTTCGAATGGGCGGAAAATTGTGAGAAGAGTTTCCAAGAGCTCAAGGACAGACTCACTTCAGCACCCAGTGCTTACGTTGCCTAAATATGGTGAGAATAACACTGTTTATTTTGACGCTTCTAGGGGTTGGTTTAGGTTTTGTTCTTATGCAGGGTGGTAAGGTGATAGCCTATGCGTCCAGACAACTCAAGGTTCATGAGAAGAATTATTCCAATCACAACATAGATTTGGCAGTTGTGGTGTTTGCATTGAAGTTGTGGAGGCATTACTTGTACAGGGTGCATGTGAATATGTTCAAAGACCACAAGAGTATACTATACGTGTTCACATAGAGGGAGTTGAACCTACGTCAGCGGAGATGGTTAGATATGTTGAAGGAATATGACATAAGTGTCCACTACCATCCAGGGAAGGCAAATGTTGTAGATGATTCTTTGAGCAGGTCGAGCATGGGGAGTACATCCCAAATTGATGATGGGAAGGACAATTTGGTGAAGGATGTTCACAGACTAGACAGACTGGATGTGTGGTTGATGGTCTCTAAAAGTGAAAGTCTTTCAGTTCATTCTAGTTCTGAATCATCCTTGGTAGTTGAAGTAAAGAACGGTCAGCATCTTGATCCTGTGTTGATGCAATTGAAGGACTCAGTGCTGATGAAGATGAATGAGACCTTTACCTTAATAATAATAATAATAATAATAATAATAATAATAATAATAATAATAATAATAGTAATAATAATAATAATAATACAGGTTGTGTGTACCAGACGTGGATGATTTACAAAACAAAATTGTTGCAGAGGCCCATGGTTCTAGGTATTTGATACATTGAGGTTCCACCAAGATGTATCATGACCTCAAAGAGATCTATTGGTGGGATGACATGAAGAAAGACATTATTGAGTATGTGGACAAGTGTCATAATTGTCAGCAGGTTAAGGCGGAGCACCTTAAGCCTGGTAGTCTCACCCAGATGATTGAGGTTCTGACATGGAAGTAGGAGGACATTAACATGGACTTCGTGGTTGTTCTCCGAGGACTAGGAGACAATATGACTCCATATGGGTTGTTGTAGACATGATGACTAAGTCTACCAAATTAATCCCTGTGAAGTCCACTTACAAGGTCGAAGATTATGCAAGACTCTACATTGATGAGATTGTGAGATGGCATGGGATTCCTTTGTCAATTATTTCGGATAGGGGACCTCAATTCACTTTGCATTTCTAATATCCTTCCAGAAGACCTTAGGCACGTAGGTAAAGATCAGTGCTGCCTTCCATCCTCAGATAGATGGGCACGTAGAGCGCACTATTTAGACGTTGGAAGACATGTTGAGGTCGTGTGTGATCGACTTCAGAAGTAGTTGGGACAACCATCTGCTATTGATAGAGTTCTCATACAATAACAATTATCACTCCAGCATTGGGATGGCACCGTTTGAGACACTGTATGGTAGGAGGTGTAGGTCTCCAGTTGGGTGGTTTTAGATTGGAGAGTCATCCATTTTGGGTACAAAGATCATTCATGAGGCCTTAGAGAAGGTCATGGTGATTAGGGACGGGTTGGCTACTACTTAAAGTTGGCAAAAGTCTTATGTAGATAACAGGAAGTGGCCCTTAGAGTTTGATGTTTGTGGCCAGGTATACTTGAAGATATCACCCATGAAGGGGGTGATGAGGTTTGGCAGGAAGGGGAAATTGAGTCTGAGGTACATTGGGCCATAAGAGATTCTACAGCGTGTGGGTGAGGTGGCCTATGAGTTGGTGTTGCCTACGAAGCTAGCTTCTGTTCATCCAGTCTTTCATGTCTCTATGTTAAAAAAGTGCCTTGGTGATCCAGCATCGATTGTACCTATTGAAGTTTTGGGGGTTGATAAAGACTTTTCCTATGAGGATGTTCCTATTGAGAGTTTAGACCGGCAGGTAAAGCGGCTGAGAAACAAGGAGGTTGCCACAATGAAGGTATTGTAGAGGTACCATCTTTTTTAAGGTGCTACGTGGGAGGCCGAGGCTAATATTAGATCCCACTATCCTCATCTTTTCAGCTCTTGAGGTTAGACTTCCTACTCTTAATCTAAAGTTTCCTTGCCTCCTCTATTCTTTGTTGATATTGCTTGACTGTGTAATGTACTTATGTTATGATATGACCAGCATTGTGCTAGATAATTACAAGTGTCATTCGGGGATGTGTGTTCCTAAGGGAGGGATAATGTATCAACCCGAAAATGACTATGCTAAGTAATTCCTAAACGTACCTAGAATGCCTATATTAGACCGGGTCCACACAGCTTGATGCGCGTGGAACCAGACCTCAAAACCTATGCACCAGACAAGCTAACTATCTTGGTGAGTTAGTTGATCTAGGCAAGGTTGGGTCCAGCCATGTAAGGCACCCAAATATTAAGATTCACCCGGATGAGTCTTAACCGGACTTGAAAGGGGTAGGCTGAAGTTTGGAGGCTCTAGGAGTAAAATGGTCTTTTCCAGTATAGGGGTAGAATTGTAATTACCCTAAGTTTTTTTTAATTAATTAATATAAAAAGGTAGACAATTCAGGTAGGGTTGGCCAAATTTGACCCTTTTCACAAGTTACGCTTCACCTGGGTTCAATCCTTGGTGGAAGCAATGTTTGGAAGCAATGTTAAATCTTATTAATTTATATTAATTATCTAATTTAAGTAAAGGCACGATTAATCATTTAACCTAAGCATTTAAAAAATCAGATTTTTATTAGTAAATGGCAAGGAGTCCTAGTTTGACTAAGTCTTCAACTAAAACTCCTACTCCTACACTTACTCCCATCTCTCTCCACTCTCTTTCTCACGCTTATTTACTCTCATTCTCACGTTCATTATCAGTAAAAAGAACAAAATCAAAATTTCATCACTCTTAAAGAACTTGAACGCTAAAACTCAAAAGAAAAACTAAACTAAAATCGAAAAGCAAAAACATTGTTCTTGACGAGTTATGCTTGAAGTTTGGTGGTGAGGCTTTGGTATCATGGAGTGGGTGCCATTGGAGAAGATCTGGAGGTGTTGATCCAAAAAAGGTATGTGTTTTTATTATTTTTGGTCCCTTTCCCAAGAGACCTCTAGGATTCAGTCGAATTCTAATTCGAAAACTAGGAATATTCCCGTTGCATGTCCCTGTCACTAGCTCACATCGAATTTTGTAGGTTGGGTATTTTTTGCAGGTAGACTTTAGGGATGTGATGTGTTTTCGTGATGATTATGTCCATTTATATGTATTCGGATTTATGTGAGTAATAAGCATGCTTTCTGAAACTATGTGTTAAACGTGATTTTAACAGTATAAGTTACGGAACCCCATGCCGATTTTCTTAATACCCTGTTAGTGTGTGCATTAGGTATGTCGTGACCTTGGTCACTGGTTGAAGTGTGTAATATGCATGTTAACTTCTTGTGTTTTGTATGCAATTACTTGAAGTAAATTGTGAGGTTCATAAGTAATGTAATGTTGCTAAATTGAGTGAAAATTCTTGATCAAATGTAACCACGAAAATGCACAAAATAAACGTACGAAATGTCCAATGAATTGTCAAAAAATCTAACGTATAAAATGTTGAGGAAAAGGAGTAGAAAGCGTGATCAAATTTCCAGATTTGCTGGAAATTTGGTTTCGGCTAAGTTACTTAAAGAATTAGAGATTTAAAAAGTTTTTTTAAAATAAGTGAAGTCATTAAGGATTGAACCCGAGACCTCACTATATGAAGGCTGCTGAAAAAGTTAATATTTAAAGTAAGGTGAGGGGGATTCGAAATGGGGTAAGGCTGGTGAAGAAACAAGAGAAAAAGGGAAGATGAACAACATGAGGTGTGTGGGGATCGAACCAACAACCTCTTGGATAGATAAGGAAGTTAGGAGAAAAATTAAATAAAATAAAAATGAGGTTGTGGGGGATCTATCCCACATCCTCTCGGTCTAAAAGGAAGAATTAAGGAAAGAAAGTAAACAAAAGGGATGTGAGCGTAGGGATTTGATCTTGGGTCTCCAAGCCGATATGTTTAAAACAAAGTGAAGAAAAGAGAAAAAGGAAGTGTAGGTGTGGGGATTCGATCTGAGGCCCCCAAGCCGACAATTCTAAATCAAGAATTTATAATTAAAAAAAGCTAAATGTTATACAAGGGATTCGAAATCGGGTTCCTTTTCCCAAATTCTGTATTGCCACATAAGTCTTACTTGATTAAATTTTTAATGAATTTTGCCCATAGGAATTGAAATTGAGACCTTGGCATACTTACAAGATGCATAAGTCTTGTAGAATATAATATTGGGTAAGTATAAGTCACTTAGACGAATTATGAATTACGCCTCATGGCTTGTACGTATGGGTTCATAAGTCCAGTGTACGTTAAAAGTAAGTGAACCTAAGATGTATGTGATGAATTAATGTTACCCGAGGAGGGTTAAGTAAGGGTGTGAAACACATTTAAAGGCCAAGTGTCGTGGCATATAATGAAATCAACATTCACATAAAAGGGGTGAGTAATTATGATGAGCTAATATGCTAAAGTTAATGAATGTGGTGACAACATGATAAGAGGCTAATTTGAAAGATGAGATCAATCTTAGATGAGCCTAAGTAAGTGTTGCCAATAACGTACTCACTGATGAGAAAAGTAAATAAGGAGACTAGTCTCTAAGATCTAATGAAAGTATTGAGATTAATACACACTTAATACTAATGATGAGATCAGAAATCGTCTAATGAGAAATGATTCCCTCATACTAGAATTCATCTTCTATGATGTGTGAGATAAATGTAATGGAACTCTATACGGACACCGATAGGTTAGTTAGGAATCGTGATTCCTTCTTTCGGGAAGGCAGAGGTTCGTGTGAATCTCATGAGATGAGACTGTCCGTTTAGGTGGGTATGGGTCTCCTTATATCTCCAAGTCTATGAACTTATGCATCCAACAAAGGGATCTAGCAGGGTTCAATCCCCCTACATACGCTAGCATGTTTTGGTTTCACCTTGTCCTGTGATTCCACCTCTTTTCGGTGTGGGGTAGACACCGGTTTTCATGGAGATCACATGATCTATATCGGTTAAAGTTAAAGTTCCCAAAGAAAGAATGAGTCCAACCTCAGTAATTGCACAAAATGAAATGAATGATACCAAAGGTATTTGGTTTGGATAATCAAGAGGTGAACTAGACTCTAATGACACTACGTCGTTCTTGGTCATTGCACAGTGAATCCGATGAGAGTCTTAAACTACATCATAAGTATAGATGGTGCTTGCACAAGCCTATGAATGAATGAAATGAATGAAAATGAAGTATGCATGAATGAATGACGTAGATTCTGTGTTTGCTAAAGAGGCTCCCTAGTTGAGGTCCCATATGTTGAGCCCTCATTTTGGGAAGTCCTAATTTAAGTACATGATTCCAAGGTCTCATGGCATATGAAAGAATGTATGTGATATATGTATGTGCTATCTGAAATCTGTTATGTGTTGTGTGCAATATGAAAAGAATGATGATGCGTGTTACTCTCATAGCATGACTTTCCTAAACAGATTTGGCAAGTTCAACTGACTGGGTTTCCATAACTCATATCGTTAGGAGAGAGCTTTCCTTAATCATGCATGTCCTTGGTGTGTACTTTCATTCACCCATACTTAGTACAAGTGTGTACTAATCCCATACAATACTTTACTTTTAGGTGCAGGTGGACGCTAGAGCTAACGAGACTACGTTGAAGTTATCTGGACGTAGAGTATTCATCTGGACTTGGTAGGCCCTCATGTTTTTGAGGATGATTATCTTTTATATTCTAGCTTAGACGTAGGCATGAGCTAGTGGAGAGTGTTCCACTAGCGTTTCTTTCTTAATTATTTCAGATGTTGTATTAGGTACCATTTTGGAAACTTTATATTTATGCAGTTATGCACTATTTCCTTCATTTGAATATCACATTGTTAGATTGTTGTGGTGAATTGATGTGATATATTTCAATTCTTACTATAAAGTATATGTATACTTCAAAGCAAACAAAAATTTTAAATTTTCCGCTAAAATTAACTTATACGATGTAATGAAGACGTATGTAGGCTTGTTTGCGATCTCTGAGAGGAAACGGCAATGGTTTCGACTAGGGTCAACATCCTGGTCGTGACAAATTTATTCAAAAATATCTTTCGTACAATTTAGAATCTTCAAAACATGTATAACACAGTGTCAACCAAGACATAGAAAACAAAGGGAGAACATGCAACTCATACTTTAATGCAAGATTCCTATGATGAACAAGCTTCTAGGAACTCTTTAGTTAGAAGCTCAAGTAAGAATAGAAGGACAATGTAGAAATATCTACAACCTTACTACTCACATCACCATCCCCCACTTAGGGTAAACCCAATTAAGAGCAACTTAACCCAACCTCAAAAGGATCTTAGCTTAACAACCTTCCTTTTCATCACTGAAAGTGATTACCAACCTAAAAAGGAATTGCTATAACTCAACATAGGAACACCAAAGGCATTCTAAACCTTATCATCTATGCAAATTATCACCAATCATCAAGTTAGGTCATACTATTCAACCACATAAGGTTTCAAACATATCATAGACACCAAGGGTCACACAACATTAGGGGAAACAATATATGAGACATAGTCATGAGGCCTCTTTCTTTTATTTCAACATTAGAGTAAGGTAACTTCTATGTCAATTAAACCCACATCATCACCCTACCAAGACAAGCATGCTACCCTTACTTCTAAGATCAAGTATATACAAATAACTCCAATCCAAACAAGGCAACACATATATTTAGGCAACATGCTCATTTAGCTATTTACCCTATTTTTCAAAGCATTTCAACTCTAAACCATATCATAAGAATATCATCATGAAAAGTCATATAGCAAAACAACATTCCAAAATAGACTTATTTTATCCGTAACAACTTCTAACATGCTTTAACCATATCATGACATACATTTTTCAACATAACATGTCATTTCACATATAGCTCATATATCGCCACAAAGGGCATCACATTTTCAAAGCACACAAAAACTATCCTTCCACATACTCATAAAACCATAAAACCAAGATAAGCATCAAACTCACCTTTTCTCCCTCAAGCATAAAGATACCATCTCATCCAAGAAATCATAGGTAAAAGACCACCGGACAAGAAAACATAATAGAGAAATCTTATAGGGTTAAATTCTATGGCACGACATGAGAATGATGAAGAAGGTAAACTCTATCGTCCTATAGCCTCTCGCTCATAGAAGTGTTGCGACTCACCACCGATGATCGAAAATCCGCTAGACGTGGCGATATGAGACTTTGGTCCCTAAAACAACTTTCATAAACCTCAAGCTCTGATATCACGTTTCTCACGACCGAGGAGCACCCCCTAGGAGTAACATGGCGTACTTTACCTTTTGGAGGTCTTTTACATGCCCATAACTATCATTCATCGCATTGTCATAGGTAAATTTATGGAAAAATTTAAAACTTTCATAGCCCATCATATGGTAGAACATCACTTCCAATATATATAAATATCATAATACATAGTTAAAGACTCTAGTCTCTTTTTGTCATCCTAGACTCAACATTATTGAAGTATATTAGGGACATGGACCTTACAATATAATTCATGAGTATACGTATTACATAACTTTACAGTAAACCATGACTTAGGAAATCCTTGGACTTAAGGATTCCAATTCTTGAGCTTGGGAATCACATATCAAGATCCTCACTATTAAAGACATCCTTTAGACTTAACATAAGACTTTACTCACAATCCTAATCTAAGTCTACTAGTGCAATGTACATGTGAAACCCATAACCTAACACAAACTTAGTAAACCTATCATAAGACCACAAGCATCTAACATTCACTTCATATATTTACATGTCAAGCAAAAACAACTTCATTCTTGCCAAGCAAAACCTTCATAATATAGTCATTAAGACCAACTTTATGCATGTAGGGACAAGACGACATCATATAGACACATACCAAGCATTTCATAAACAAGTAGAGAACACTATGATGTCATGCATAAGGAACATAAACATAGTCGCTGCATTAGAACACCTTCATAGGACTTCGTTTAAGAGTCACCTATGTAATGCAAAAGTGAAGTACCATTCCCCTACCAACAATAAGCAACTACCCTTAGGTTATCCTTGTTAGGGTCTTAGCCATTTACTTCCAAAGTCCATTTTACTTTGGGGAAACTATAGCCTTAACCGACACTAATACCATGGGTGCCAAACTTGGAATCTGGTGTTGTAGAGCCTTACACCAAGGGAAGATGCTCTACTTAGCCAAAGTAGAACATTAACACATGCTATCATATTAGGTGAAATTACTTGTTATATCCTATGTGGCAAGCATAGTTTAAGGAACTTGGAGGTACATGTGGAAACCCTCTTTATGCCAAATGGGGCATTGTAGTTATCCACTTTTGGAAATATCACTCTATGCCCTTTGGGCTTTGAGAGTAACCACCTTTTGAGAACTATGGTGACCTACCTTCCTACAATGGGAACGGACACCCCTTATCTTCAAGTTCATTCAGTGCTAAGCTAAATTCCCTTTATTGAAAAGTCTTTATTAACATTACTTTATAAAATTAGGCTTTAGGAGATTGACTCCCCATATGCTTAGCTTATAGGTCATAGATGAGATTTCATCAACCTATATCATGTGAAAAACTCTTTCACATGGACATAGCATATTCAAGCACCATCTAGTTTAGGGTACTTGAGCACACCTTTCAAGGCTCCTCTATTGACTAGATCATCATACATGTGTGTGTATACTTATATGTGAGTAAACCTTTCACATAACACATTAAGGCCACACATGTTCATAAACATTACTGCATAAGTGTATTAATGAGAAATCCTTTCATATAAACACATTAAGAAACTAGGTATAATCATACTTGACATTGTAGCATATAAGACATGTTCATAAAATACTTATACATTCATATTCTTGGACATAGATAAACCAACCTTAGGAACTATCCTATCAAGTCACACATGTGCAATGCATATATAAGGTCCCATACCCTTGTCCATACTATTTCACCTATCAAGTCATCCTAGTGAATGATACATCACATAACATCATAGAATGGATAACATAGCATACGGCACATTTATTTGAGACTTACAATATCTTTACAGTAAGCTATACTCATTATGCACCTATATTAACTTTACTTCACATTAAACATTATAATACCTCATCATAGGCGGCACCTACACATAAACTTAAAATGACCATTTACATGCTCATAACATGAGCAACACAACTTAGATCATAGCTAGAATAGGAAACTATACATAGGCTTCACATAGTATGATCATCACCACCACATATTCATAATACAATTGCCTTCAAGACCATGTTCACATGTATATATTTATTTATATATATATATATATATTGAAAATAAATTAACACCGCCACCATAAGTGGACCATACCACACAATGCCATCCAAGGCTTCATCAACAATAACCAATGCTAATGCAAGACACTATCCAAGTCTAGAATTTTTCTTTCAATTTGAACCAAGAGAAGACAAATTAAATCAAAAAATACGAATAACTGACTACAAGTATATCAACCAAATAAAAATAACAAGACAATAATAAATCAATCACAGAAAATACAAAGATTTACATGAAAACCCCTTCGATGTTAAGAGTAAAAAATCACGAGCCTAGAAACTCCACTATAAACACCAAGAGTTACAATATTATTCTCCAAAGTTGGCCCAGTGCCAGATAATGAGCAACAACGAGACAAGATTGCATCAAAGCAATTGAAGGAGAGAATTCACCCAAAAACGAGCTTTTGTTAATGCCCTAAATCAAACACTACAAACAACTAAATTCAATCTCCACCGTTGAATTATAAGAATCAGATACTAAAAACATCCAATTCAAAGTTTAGCATGATCCAACGGTTAACGAAACAAAAATTTTTGTCCAAAGCTGATCGGCTTAGTAGAAAATTTCCTGAAGCAAAAACAAGATTTTTCTCTCAATCTCTAAAAACGCTCTGTCTTGTGTATTTGAAAATAAGACCTAAATAAGCTTATATATGCCATACAATATTGAACTTGTGGGCTAAAGTGAATTGGTCCAAATAAAACTTTCTTTTAGTATCCACGTAGGAAGGGAAAAAAGATCCTAATCCCAATATTAAGGACTTTACATCAAATAGTATAAGTATAATATATTATTTTACCATGAAATTATTGACTAATCCATTAAGAAAATATCTCAAACCGTTAAGAGTAAATAATTTAATAATTAAAAAATTAAAATCTTCACCAAAATCATTAAACCAACAAGTCATTACCGATAAACCAATAACTTATTTTCCGGCCAATTTTGAATAACCCTACTATTAAGAATTGCCCCGCGTGCCCCTATTGCTATTTTTATGGACTGAAGTCTTGTATCCGCCCCGTGCCGTTTCCAATATCAGTCCACTTGAGTCCTCTTTCAAGAATTCAGACATTGGCACCGTGGTAATCGGAGGAGACCAGAATCAAAATCGATCGAAACAGCCGACGAAGATGGAGGAAGATCATGGAAACAGCAACAGTAGTATAACAGTGGATACAACAAAATGGGACAGATCAGTGTGGTTAATGAAGTGTCCTTTAGTTGTCTCCAAATCATGGCAGTCTCAAGCCGCAGCTTCATCTTCCTCCTCAGATTCCCCCCAAGTTGCTAAAGTTATTGTCTCTGTTGATCCTCTTCGTTCCGATGACTCATCTGCTCTGCAAGTAAAACTTTCTTTTATCTCTTCGACAATTTTCCAACCTCACAAAAACAAAACAAATTCAGTTTCTATAACCGATCTTGTTGGTAGTTTATGTGGTATTACTGTATTTTTTAGAATTCGGACATTAATTTCTTTAATTTTTCTAAAACAAACATCTGAAAGTATTTGAGGGTTTATCTGATATGTATTCATGGAATTGAGTTTTCTCTTCTTTTTCTTGTAAATAGTTGGGAGCTTAATTCATATATGTGCTTTCAGTTGTGTTTGTTTCTTCATGGTTGTTAGGGAGGTTTAACCATAACACAAAAAACTTGTATCTTATAGTGCCAATTCCTGTGGACCATGATCCTGCATCTCAGAGATGAATATCAGTTCTTAAAAGTCGGTCAATATACCTCTTAGATGAATATCAGGTTCCCTACAAACGATTCACATCTTTTAATTCCTTTTAAATGGTTTTTTTATGCATAACTAGAGTTTTAGTATGAGGCAGTCATTGGTACTCTTAATGTAGACATATATTTATATATATAGTTGCTTAGCTTTTTTGTGTAGATATATAGAGTCTGACACTGAAATTATACCTCTTTACAATGTAGTCTGAGTTCCAGTGGTCCCTGTGTACCCATTATTTCTTCACTGTTTTATCTAAACACACCTCAGCCAACCCCCCCCCCCCCCCCAAACAAAACCAAGAAAAAATGACGAGAGATGTTAGCAATTATTCTTTACCCTTATGACATCTTATATGATATACAGTTCACTATGGAGATGGGTGGAAATGACGTTGGAAATATGCCGAAAAGTTACTCCTTGAACATGTTCCAAGACTTCGTCCCAATGTGTGTGCTCTCAGAGACAGGTCAAGGTAAGTATCCTGTGTCTATTACTAACATGTTATGAAGTTGTGAGAAGTTTAGTGAAGATTCCTGTTGTTCTTAGCTAATTGATTTGTATTGTTTCTTAGCGAGTTAAATCAGGTTGATTGTTTCCATTTTTTTCTCGAGATGTTATTAAGTTTATCTACCCCTAGTTAACTCTCACGTTGTGGGATTGCATTGGGTATGCTTCTGGTGTTGTGTACTCTTAGTCAACTGAAGGACCTGTACAAGTTCTTCGATTAAGCTCCTCCATCTGTCCTATCAAGTTTAGTTGGAGATTTTACTCATCTATTTGCTAGCAATTGGTTTGGGTACTGATATCAGGATTCTATTGTTTGTTGGGTTATCCAAAAAACCCATATCATATATAAAAAGGCATCTAGAGGGAACTGTAAAATTATCGAAAAAGGCATCCAGAGGGAACTGTAAAATTATCGAGCTACTCCACCCATTGCTTTAAGATTTTTACATTGGATGCTTACATTCCTTTTTGTCATATCACAGTCGACCTGTTATAGTTCTCAAAACATCGGGCTATAGAGTCATTTATTCCTGCAATATAATCGAAACAATTTGAAAACTGTCCAATTGCGAATTTTGCGTAATATACTTTATTTGCTTGATGACAGTGCTTTTCTTTCCTTACATTACCAATATCGTAGTATTGAGGAATTGGTTGGTTTTTTCTCAGAACTTCTCCAATTGTCAAAGTGTTTCAGTTTGTTTTACCTAATTCATTGTCTCACCCTCTCCTCTCCTAATTGTTGTTCTTTCTGAAGGAAGAGTTACCATGGAAGGAAAGGTTGAACATAAGTTTGATATGACACCTCACACTCGTAACATGGAGGAGTACCGAAAAATGTGTCGTGAAAGGACAAATAAGTCAATGATCAAGAACAGACAAATACAGGCATGTTTCCTACATTTGATTGCTTTTCTGATAAATCAATTGTCTTTCAGTGCTTTGATTAAATCTACTGCAAAATCAGGTCATTGACAATGATCGTGGAGTCAATATGAGGCCAATGCCGGGGATGATTGGCATGATTGCATCCAGTTCTAAGGTATACGAACCATCATCTATTCCTCTAGGCATGTAGAAATCTTGCCTTTCTATTTTTGAAAATGGTTGCATTGAAATCTCTCCTTTTCTTTTATCTTTTTTCTCTTTGATTGGTAAATGCAATTCATTAATAATAAGAACCAAGTAGGTTCTGTAAAGTATTTACAAGATTAAGTACCATTTCAGATTGTGTAAAGTATTTAAAAAGTCAACCATGGAATTTGTATCATTAGCAATATCTCGCCTTTTCTTTTATACACAACTTTTTTCTCTTTGATTGGTAAATGCAATTCATTAATAATAAGCACCAAGTAGGTTCTGTAAAGTATTTACAAGATTAAGTACCATTTCAGATTGTGTAAAGCATTTAAAAAGTCAACCATGGAATTTGTATCATTAGCAATATCTCGCCTTTTCTTTTATACACAACTTTTTTCTCTTTGATTGGTAAATGCAATTCATTAATAATAAGCACCAAGTAGGTTCTGTAAAGTTTTTACAAGATTAAGTACCATTTTAGATTGTCTAAAGCATTTAAAAAGTCAACCATGGAATTTGTATCATTAGCAATATCCATGTTGTACCGAGATATTCTCGTATTCCTTTCCCTCTAAAGATCCACCAAATCACTGAAGGGATGGTGTTCCATCTCTTAGGAAACACCATCTCTTTGTCCTTCCTATTCGTTTTAGGTGCACGCTCTATAGAAGCTTCTCATTATTGTCTGTGTGGTCCAATTGACTCCTAGAATTAAGAAAAGCTCTAGATATATGAGGTGTATGATCAAGGGAGAAATAACATCTTCATTATTCTTTCTAACACTGGCAGCATCTACTGCATATATTTGTTGCCCTCTTTTTGAAAGTTTTATGTGTTTGGAACGCTTCTTTGGCCACCAACCAGGTAAAGCATTTAACTTTAGTGGTTCCCTAGTCCTCCAGATACATTATCAAGGCCGCTTCTCCACAACAGTGGCTCTTCAACTGTTGGTAGCATGATTGAACAGAAAACTTGCCTTAGAATCCCGTTCCACCTTTTAAAGTCATTCCCAGGAAAAACCGGAGGGGTCCTGTGCAGACTAAAAGTAATGAGCATAGGCTATTGGCTGTCTATTTCTCAGTCATTTATATTGTGACTAAATACTATGTTCCGACTTTGGTTATTCCTATAATCCGAGACTGATGCTTCAAAATTTTGTGCCATAGTGAATAAATTTAGGTACTGCTCTTTCAGATTTGACTGGCCAGACCGAATATCAAGCCATAGCCTCACTTTTATGCCATCTTGTACTATTGAGGTCTTCGAATGAAAAGTGTCTCAATTAGCACTCTTATATCTCCATATACCACATGTGTTGGGGAAATATGGCTGTTCTGTGATCTAAGGATTGAGAGTCCATATTTAGTTACTATTACATCCCATACAACACAAAAGGTTTATATTACCTTCTTCCTAAAACCCCTTCGTCGTGAAATCTTCAAAGCAATTTTGGTTGCAAGCTGTTACTTTGAGCCCTCAAACTCTCGATGTCGTGTTCCCTGTCTTCATACCACCAGTAGTTATTGTTGCCCATTTTAAAAAGATATAAAATTTTCCTTTCTCTACTCCCTTGACACAAAAAATCTCTTCTTTGTTTATCAATTCTTTTGCCATTGTAGCTAGCAAAGGGAACAAAAACATAGTGTAGGTGGGTAGGGGGCGTTGATTGGTTCAAGCCTATCCCAATGTGAGGTATTTGCTCTGCCAACACAAAAACTTTTCACATTTTTCCATGGTTTATTCCAATTACCAAATGTTGGTTGCTTTAGACGTATGACCAAGTGAGGATCAAGTTGGGAGAGAGTAAGGAAAAAATCTTGGAGTTGGGGAGAAGTATGTGGCTCTAGAGCTTGGGAGATTAGTAAGGATGCAAATATATGTGACTTGGACATCTAATTGTATTAGGGAACCAACTAGAGATGTCTTAGGGGTCTCGAAGGGTAACTTTTGGGACATAAAGGGGGTTGGTGGTGGAATGGAGAGTCGAGGGTAGGTGGAAGTCAAAATGCTACGAACATGAAGTTGGTGGGAAGCTAAAACAAAGACAAAAAGAGGACAAACATGGAAAGGTATAAGATACTAAGAAGTAAGCAGGGTTGGTGGTTACGATAAAAACATTTGGACACTTTTATGAAGAATTGGATATCAAAGGCAGGGAACATAAGTTGTATAGTGTTATGAAAGGTGATCGCCTTCTCGTTGAAGGCGAGGCCTCACCGCCTATTATAGGCGTAGTAATTCGATTTCAGAAAAGCGAGTAATGACGAATAGTGTTTTGGACGGCGAAAGGCAACAAAGGCCAGCCTCGCGACGAGGCGAGTGGCGAGAGACTTGCCTTTTTGAATTGAGGCACCAATTAATACCAGAATTTAAAAATTATGAAGAGAACGATAGCAATGATAAAATAATAAGATAACTGAATCAAAGGAATTAACAAAAAAAAAATATTAAAAAAATTGAAGAATAAGATAGGAGAATAATAATAACATTACTGAAAAGGAAAACTAGACAATGCTCGACTTACTAACCTTCTAACTTAAGCCTTGACCTCCATATCTTCCTATCTATGTTTTCTCCTTGGTAAGTTGTATGTCATTTATGTCCATTCTACTTACCTCTCCCCAGGATTTCTGGGGTCTACCTCTACCGCTCCTTACGCCCACTCTAGCCAAACAAGTTCCCTTCAAAATTTTGGAATAACACACGTTTGAGTGGCTAACTAGGTTTAGTATCATTTTTGGGACGACTAGGATGCCCGAAGAATGGAGGTAGAGTATAATGATCCTGTTGTAAAAGAACAAGGGCGATATCCAAAATTGCAACAACTATAGGGGTATCAAATTACTTAGACACACTATGAAGATTTGGGAGAGGGTGATCAAGATGAGGATGCGGTACTATATTTGAGAAGCAATTCGGATCAAGAGATCGACAATGTAAAGGAGATTGTTGGAACTATATAGGATGAAGAAAAGAGACTTGCATATGGTGTTCATCAACTTAGAAAATGCATACAACACAATCTCAAAGAAGGTTTTGTGGAGATGCTTAAAGTTTAGAGCGGTACCTATGACATAAATTAGAGTGATTAAGGTCATGTACGATAGAGTGAAGATACTAAAGGACTGTGGGATGAGACTTAAAAATATCCTCTTAGTTGAGCCTTCAGATGGGGCTTCCTTGGAGATAAACTATCAACCTATTTTTATTTGCCTTCGTGATGGTTGAATCGCCACAACATATTCAATAGGAAGTACCATGGTGTATATTATTTGTAAATGACAATATTGATCGAGACATATAATAAGGTAAATGGAGTGTCGCATGGAGTGCAAGTTTAGTGTCGCATAACATGAGGCATATGGGGAAGTGAGGATTGATATTCAAGTCATCCTAATCCCTAAGAGAGGAAGCTTTTAGTTTCTTGGGTCTATAATTTAAGAAAATGGGGAGTTCGATAGGGATGTGGCATTGGAAGGAATGAAAGGAAGACTCATATTCGATGTCCTGTGTGATAAGAACATGTCACCAAAACATGAAGTTAATTTCCATATAGTTGTAAGACTGACTATTTTGTATGTGGTGGAATGTTGGCTAGTCAAGAAATTCATTCAGAAGATGAAGATAGCAGAAATGAGGATGCTTAGATGGAAATGTGGACATTCTAGAAGAGACAAGATTAGGAATGAAAATATACATTGCAAGGTTGGAGTAGTCATCATAGTGGAAAAAATGTAGGTTTGAGGCTGAGATGGTTCGGTCATGTGAAGAGGAGGAACATAGATGTCCCAGTGAGGTGCGAGAGATTGGCAGTGACAAGTTGGAGGAGATAGAGTGGTAGATGGAGGAAGAATTAGAGGGGGTGATTCGATGGGACAACTCTCTTCATCTCAGCGAAGACATGACCCTAGATAAGAGAACTTAAGGTCAAGGATTAGGGTATACAATTGTGAGGCAGTAGAGTGTTTTCCCACTTCATGTTGGTGGAGTAGTGTTTGCTTCCAATACACGCAAGTGCACGTGGTCGTACAAGAATATAGAGACTCAAAGAGTCGGATGTCGAACCCATATACATTTGTGATTTAGCAATAATCTAGTTTAATCTAATTCCACAAATTTAAGCAAGTGTTGAAGTGACCAAGAGAAGAGTATGGTTGTTCTATCTACTTAAAATAAAGATTGAAAGCAAATAAATTGGTTGTGATCGCAGTTTGAGAAAAATTCCAGGGTTACAACTCTGTTATGCTGTCATGTAAAGTATTCAATTTCATTGACTCAGTTTATTTATCTAAATGTTGATTACGGGATTAATAATATGATCATGGTCTTTCGAGCCTTATAATCGTCTATCCACATTTACCTCATAACCGCATTGTTTAGCGAAGACGTGATATCCAACATAAATGTAATTAATCGTTTTGTTGTTTCGTAACCAAGCAAGGCTTTCTAGGTATATATTCCTATCTTAGATGCTAATCTATGCTTTATTTTACTTGAGTAAAACCTTACTCCTTGTATTCTAAGTTCCATCTCAATGATTCGTTTTCCAAGTTCACTAAGAGATTATAGATTTATTTTAGTGGTAGCTAAGCATTAAAATAGCACAAGATTATAAGAACACTAATGATGATGAATAAACTTTGTCAACTCAATTCAATTATTTACTAGACAATCATCTATGGCCGTAACCCCAAAACAAGGGTATTTATCTACTCATATCTACTCATAAAGAACAGAAAAGTAGAGAGAAAAAGAACCCTAATGATGTGGTCAATTCTCCATCTTGAGGCTCCCAAAAGGTGATCAACCGCCCTAAAAATGTCCGAGGGTTATTTATAGTAATGGAAACTAACCCTCAATTCTAGTTGGGCTTGGACTAGGACTTTGCAGAATATTTTTTTTAGATACACTGGTGCTGCACGCCACCCATGCCCTAGTCAGGTTAGTGTGTCACGCCATCAGTGTGCTTGCTTTTTTCATCCTCTGAAGTTTGGACTCTAGCATAGTGCGCCAAGTAGTGTGATGCACCAGCCAATGCTGTAGCTTGCTTCATTTAGAATTCTTTCCAGCTTCGATCCTAAGTATCAACATTGCATCTTTGGATTTTTGTGGGTGATTTTGTCCACCTTTTTTTAAACCTGAAATGCATCTAATCACATATTTTAGTTATTATAAAAAATATCATGAATATGAACAAACACTTACACAAGGTTATTAAACAATTATGGTCCCCAAAACAAAGATAAAACATGGGTTAGAAGAGGCAAAATGTGCGTAGAATATGTTCCCTTACTAGTATTATTACTATTATGCTAGCATTATCTTATATGTCGATATTAATACTTTAATACTATTGTTGTTTCTTTTCTTTTGGTTATCGGTAAGATATGTACTATTCCATACTTCTACCTTTTTAATATTTTCATTTTAATCTTTTAATGTTGCATTTCTGTCAAACAATTTTTCTGAAAAATGATTTTCTTGAGCCAAGACAACTACAACATACCCCGTGGAATCCCACAAGTGGGGTTGGGGCGAGAGTCTTTCGAAAACCTCTTTACCCACAAAGTCAATAAAAATCTGAAATCTATTTTACTTCAGAAAAAACATAGAACTTTTTATAATTGAATTTTGGTACTCACTACTCCCTCCCATAGTTTTTTTGCTAAAATACACAATTTCGATGAAATTATAGTTTTTCTTAGTCAACTTTAATTTAAGTTTCAAAGCAACGTTAATTGCTTTTTTCTTAAACTTTTAAACTTTTCTCATCTTTGTCAAATATAATAATGCCATTTTCTTTAACCATCTTATTTTTGGATATTATATTATTCATAAAAAAGAATAAATAGAAGTGCAACAAACAAATTGTTTGTTGTGCTACCTGCTGCTTACACTTTCGGCTATCACCATCATTCCCTATTTACTGATTGAAACCACTTGTTTAAAATCTTCGGTGTTCCACTGGTGGGACTATACTACGCATGTTGTTTTGGTTGGTTGAGACTTTTGGTTTCAAGGAAGAAATACATTGTCTTTAGACTTTATGCTTACACTTTCGGCTATCACCATCATTCCCTATTTACTGATTGAAACCAGTTGTTTAAAATCTTCGGTGTTCCACTGGTGGGACTATACTACGCATGTTGTTTTGGTTGGTTGAGACTTTTGGTTTCAAGGAAGAAATACATTGTCTTTAGACTTTATGCTAATTACAGATTCATTTGGAATATTGTGTCATTTCAGAGGCTCTTTCTCGTTATCTAATGTATATGATTTGATATACTGCAATTTACTTAGTTGTAACTTTAGTGAATGCCTTCTTTAGACGACAATGCTTTTCATGACCTTCTGGAAAGTATGATAGAGCATACAATTGTGTTACATACACTCATAATTATGCTTTTGACTTCCTTGAAGTATCATTATATATGACTTTCGGTCAGAGTACTAGCTTGGCTCACTGTATTCAGTTATGTCATGGAACAATCGAAATGTTTTTTGATCTCTGCGAGGAAAGAAAGAAAACCATCTTTAGCCTTTTTAATCCATTGTTCCCATGCAGGATAAGAAGAAAGCAGTTCCTGTTAAGGGACCGGAAGTCAAGAGAACTAGAAGGGACCGTGGCGAACTGGAAGATATCATGTTCAAGCTTTTTGAAAGACAACCTAATTGGACTTTGAAGCAGTTAGTACAAGAAACAGATCAACCTGCGGTATGTTGTCTGATAAGGATGCCTTTTCTGTTATCAAATTCCTAGGTTATTTTTTTCTATTTTTGGTCACACTTATTTTACTGGCCTTTTGGTTAATATTCATTGTTGTCTTGAGGGAAGTGTCGGATTTACAGCTATAGCTCTTAGCATCCACGTCATATCACATAAGTTTGCTTTCATGTTATCTCAGATATGGACATTTTGCCCTCTCAGTGAGGGTACGACAAAAAGAGAGGAAAAAATGATTATATTTCCTTTTGGTGTGCTTGATTGTTTTTCTCCTTACGACATGATTTTGTATCTAATTATTTTACTTCTTTTGCAGCAATTTTTGAAAGAGATACTGAATGAGCTTTGCGTGTACAATAAAAGAGGAACAAACCAAGGCACATATGAATTGAAGCCAGAGTATAAGAAATCGGTGGAGGAAACAGGTGCTGAATGAATTATCCGTCTGTTGATAGGTACTGTGATATGTTATTGTAAATCATGAATGGATGTAGAGCTATGTTATTGGAATATATATGGAGCCCACTAAATTACAGTAGTACACTTATCTCAGTAATTTATTTTCTGATTTCTACTTGTATTTTCTAATTGACCCCCCCCCCCCCCCCCCCCCGTATAAATTATGCATTTATGCTTAGAAAGTTCTCCCGTCGCTTCAATGTTGAGTTTCTTCTCTTTCTCCCTCGTTGCCTTTGCTTCCTTCCCATTATTATGGAATTGTAAAACTGAAATGCCATCGTTGTATTGTCTGTGCTGTAGTGATGAATAGACTTCCTTTATGTTGTGGTGGATAAATTCGAAATTGCCTTGGAATCAAATGTTGTTTGTCTTTTTATATTTATTAACATTATCATTTTGTTGCAATTGCCTAAAAAATGAAATTGTGAATGATGATTAGCTTTATGTGATTTGTATGCTCCATTACCTTTTAGACTACTAAATTAGTAGTTAGTCAGACATTATATAATTAAACGTATGGCAGCACATGTGGACTGAAGCTTCTTTCTTTATATCTTTGTTGAATAGTGTCAATGGAGTTGAAAGGTTTTGTATCTTCTCCTATGTGGTCTATATTTTGCCTAGACTGCCTTTTGCAAGTGCTCACATCCAGTCTGCGCGTTGCCTGTTAAAAAATAAAAAGGAATGAGACCTTGCTGATGTTTGTTTTCCAGTGTCACCTCTATGGTGTTTTCCAGCATCCAATCTCCTATGTTTTGAAGAGAGTATGATTTTAGTTAATTAATGGGTCGACCTTATAGTGGACTTTGATTCTTTGAAGAATAATGAACCCTTCATTCCTTCTCCTACCAACACAAAATTTCTCTGGTCAAAATATTCTTTTTTTGTTACTTCATTAGTAATAACGAAACTGGACTTTGGACTTTGAATACAATTTACTTAAGTGTCTATTGGTAATAATGTCTCCAACATCTGTGTGTTTTGCCCTATTCATAATTTCCCCAGCAGTAAATACAACATGTACAACAGAAAATGACATTTTCTTGTGTCCCAAGGAACGCTTTGTCACTTTCAGCAACGTTATTAGGATGCTGTAACGTTGTGGGTTCATTTCCTTGCTGTCCCAAACCCACGAAGGTGCATGAAATAGTTTATATGGTATAATTCAAATTTCAAAAGTCAAACATTTTAACTTAAACTGTAATTTATGCATGAAATTTTTATTAAAATTTTAAAAAATTACTATAGATCCAAAAATTTAAAAGATATATGAAATATTATGGACAAAAAGAGACTTATTTAATTCTCTACATTCAAAATCTGCCATATAAATTGAGATGCGGGAGTGACAAGCTGCTAGTTTCCATGTTTGTGCAAGCATTCATGCGGCAATCTTTGCCTAAGAAAAAAACGAAGAAGTAAAAGCATCCCTCTAGCCTCTATCTTATGAGTTCAAAATCTAGGATAGAGACATCTGTATAAATTGTTTAGTCCCTGGTTGTGAACAGAGGCGTAGCAAGAATTTTAGGTCATTGGGTTCTAAGCTTTTAAAAAGAGTAACGATTTTTAACAAGAAGTAACAATCGTCAATTAATTTAAAGTTTTACAATATTGTATTTTTTAAATACAAATTTTGAGCACTCTTAGTATAATCATCAATATTGTTCTAAGTAAGATTAATATTATTAAATTCAGCATTAATATTTTGACAACTAAAACAAATATTTTACTAGTTTTACTATCATCTTGAACCACTACAGCCATCAAAAGTTCAAATTTTAAGAAGCAAACAATAATTATTTTAATATAATCAATTATCTGTTAGAAAATAAAATACAAAGCGGAAGCATTGCAGAATTATACATCTTAGATGAATATAGACAACAATCACAAATATGTATCACGTACAAAGTATGCTGAAAAATTAACTTAGGATTACCGCTTGAAGCGTGAAGTAAATCTGACTCCATTTCTATTGTCTTTTACAGTGATCTCAAATTAACAACTGAACTCTCTTAATACTTGGGTGGATAAGTATAGTACAGAAAACTAAATTGTGTTTCTAGGTTAGAAAAATCCATACTTATAGAGATATCTTCCTAATTCAAAAAAAGGAGTCTTTTTCATCAAGAAAAAGAAACACACGTTTCTTCTCCTAAAAAAGAATGCTTCCTTTTTCTTAGTAAATAAGATTCCGAGTTCTAGTTAAATTAGACACTAGAGGGATCATAAAATTAACTACTCAATGATTAATTTCCTTTAGAGCAATACTTGACTTATTTCATGTGCTAAATTCATAAATCTACCGGCCGAATTTACCCATGAAAATTTATTAGTTTCTCATAAAAAGGTGTATCATCAATCTCTAATATTGAGATATTAATTCCATCAACTAAGAATTATTTCACCAATATATATTAGTATCATCCAATCTACCCGTCATATTAACCTATCTCAGAATCTAACTTTTTAATAAATAAAACTATAATGAATATACACAGATCATAATCCTAACATCAAGATGAAGAATATAAGTACATTTAACAGTTTAGAGAATATGATTTTATAAATAAGTTTAAAACATTTATCTCTGCACGATCTCGTTCAATACATACAAAATGCACTAGCGCGAGAAGTTAGAACTGTACAATTCTCATAATCAAGATAAATTACATTTATTCTCATGCTATAATCTTTTTGATGGTTTGTCCAAATTTCCATCTATGGTTGTGAACTATAACTTTTAACTTATAAGAACCGATAATTTAATTTTTTGTACATAAGCTTAAACTCCATACACCAAATCATCTACTTATAAACGAATTGATCTATTTAATGTAACACTTTATTATATTGAATAAATAAATAAATAAATAATTTTTTAATAAATAGTACTATATCAAAATGAATGGTTAATAGTATATCCTAACAATCTCCCATTTAAACTCATAACCATGCACCTACAATTCTAACACATTCCTTTAACATGTTTATCCAAAGACGTTTGCGATAGGAGAAGCTCTTGAATTGTTCACCTCGCATGAAACCCGACAATGGCCCAACTGGAATGCATTGGCCAAAGACTTTATCGATCGATTCGCTTACAATGTAGAAATTGTTCCAGATCGATACTCTTTCGAAAAGATAAAGCACAAAACAACCGAGAGCTATGGGGAGTTTGCCTATAGGTGGAGAAAAGAAGCGGCAAGGGTGAGACCACCTATGTCTGAAAAGGAAATTGTAGAAGTGTTTGTGCGGGTGCAAGAGCCGAGTATTATGATCAAATCTTGTTGCTCGTAAGAGCAAAATTTGCCGAGATAGTCAAAGTTGGTGAGACTATTAAAGATGGGTTGAAAACGGGAAAGATAGCTCGTGTTGCTGTATCACCCGAATCATCATGTATGTTGAAGAAGAAAAGAGAAGAAATTGCTGCTGTTTCATATTGGGGGAAAGAAAAACCCTAGAAGCTCGTTATATTCCCAAAATTCCTACCAAGTTTGATACACGCAAGCTAGTCATCCCAATAATCCTCCAATTTATTAGAATGCTACCTCCACTTATCCGAATGTCCAAGATCCACTATACAAAAGTCCACCCCCCCAATTACCAAAATCTATCTCCCATTTACCCAAATCATCCTCCACCCTACCAAATTCCATCTCCCTACCAGAGTGTTTCTCCCAACTGTGCTAACGTACAATCGAACTACCGAGCACCCCCTCTTGCGTATCAAGTCCAAGATCCAATGTATCAAAATCCCAACCCAAAGATCCAAGTTCCAATGCCAAACTACCAGACAAACTCATATCCCAGAAATCAAGCTCCCCGTCCGAATAATCGAGGTTATCAACAGATGCCTCCTCCACAAGGAATTTATGATTCCCCTCGAACATAGTTCAAGAAGAAACCTTCGAGAAATTTCACCATGCTCGGATAAAGCCGAATAAAGTTGTACGAGCGACTGGCTGTGGCCAGATATATCCACCTAGTGGGGCCCGAACCCTTGGATATCAATTCAAAATTCTATAAGCCATATCAGAGATGTGCTTATCATTCCAACAGCGTTGGGCATGATACTGAGGACTGTATCAACCTCAAGCACAAGATTCAGGACTTAATTGATTAAGAGGTGATTTCTCTCCAACCAGCTGCACCTAATGTCAATACCAATCCTTTGCCGAATCATGGAGGCGGAAACGTCAGTATGATAGAAACATATAAGGATTGGTGTGGGACGAAAGTTATAACTCCAATCGTTCAGGACGAGTTGGAAAAGTCTGTAGTTTCCTTGAGAATAAAAGAGAAGAAAGAGTTCGTTATCTTGACACCCGCAGAGGCTATTGCCTTGGTGCCATCAAAAACTCTGATCAAGACAAAATTTGTGATTGAGACTGTTGTAGCACAAGGTATGACTCTATCTGGAAGATGTTATACTCCTGAGGAGCTTGCTCGCGTAGGTCAAAGGAAGGACCAAGCTAAAAGGCCAATAAGTGAGGGTGAGGCAGAGCAGTTCTGGAGATGCAGCCGAAATATTATTCTATTGTCAAGCATTTGGAGAAGACTCCAGCCCAGATCTTTGTATGGGCCCTGCTGATGAGTTCTCAATCACAACCGCAGGCTTTGATGAAGGCCCTAATGATTTGTATGTACCCGCAGGAACAAGCAGGGATAACTTGGCCTCTATGATTCACCAGGTTATTCGAGGGCATCAAATAAGATTTTGTGACAATGAGCTGCCTTTTGAAGGGAGGTCGAACAACAAGGCGTTGCACATCACTGTGGTATGCCGCGAAAAGGTCGTAAATCGCGTTTTGGTGGATGATGGATCTGGTTTGAATATTTGCCCGTTGTCAACGTTGAGGCAGTTAAGATTTGACTTGGGAAAACTTGGCAAAATTAAGTCAACGTGAGAGCCTTCAACGGAGTACAGAGAGATACGTTGAGAGCGGTGAATCTGATCATCCAAATGGGTCCAGCAGAATTCAGTGCAGAGTTTCAAGTATTGGACATCGATACCAGTTATGACCTTTTTCTAGGAAGGCCTTTCATCCATGTGGCTGGATTTGTCCCTTCTACTCTGCATCAGATAATGAAACTTGTTTGAAAAAACGAAGCGCTGGTTATTCATGGCAAAGGAAGTCACTCTGCCAGACAGGCGCCAATTATTGATGAAGTGTCGCGAGGTACATATTTCTACACAGTGGAGCTGGTAAATGCCACCGGTGAAGACTTGGCCCCACAGACTCCCATGCCTACTGTCTACAAGAGATAGCTACAGTGATATTGCAAAGTGGATTTGAGCCAGGTTTCGGATTGGGAAGGAATTTCCAACGAATTGTTGAGCCCATTCAAGTTCCTGTCAAAGGGGCAAGGTATGGATTGGGGTATGTCCCCACAGATGATGATGATAAGACGAAGAAGAAGAAGAACAAGCATTGGCCAAGCTAATTCCTCATCTGTATCAATCGTTCCCAGTACAGGAGTATGCCGAGCACGAAGACCTTTGGGAAGGAATCTGTGGCCTTTTCGAGGAGATCAATGCTATTATTGAAGAAGAGGCCGAGCTAACAGGATTCCGTGATGCTTAGCCAGGAGAGATGCTGCAGAACTGGACCTCCACACCCACTCTGATTCCCCGAACTCCTTGGTAGAAGAGCATCGTTTCATGCATATTTAAATTTGTAGTAGTCCGGAAGAGGCTTGAGATCCACCATTTTGCACTTCTCTTAACTATTCGAATTTTTTATTTTCCATCGTGATGTTTAAAAAGGCAACATGACCCTATACCATGGCCAAAGTTTGCATCGTTTTTTCAAATTTGAATAAAAGCCTCTTTTGTTTTAAAATTTGTTTATTTACTCATCTGTTATACTTTGCCTTCCTAACTTTGTTTGTTTATGGTTTCAATAATGTAAGTTATAAACTTGATAATGTCATGTCATGTCACAAGTTGAATGAACAAAATGAGGCAGGTGATGATGAGGTTGATGACTACGAAGAAGAAAGTGAGGAACCAAAATATGTCACCAATGAATTTTGGCAGTTTGAAAATCAGCATAAGCCGAATATAGAGGAAACAGAAACGGTAAATCTGGGAGACCCAGAGTGAGTTAAAGAGGTCAAGATTAGCATTCACTTGAATGGACATCAAAGAAAGGGCCTGATTCATTTACTCACTGAGTACATTGATGTGTTCGTCTAGGAAGTTAGCAACATGCTAGGGCTGAGTACCGATGTTGTGTCTCACAAATTTCCAATTAATCGAGGGTTCAGTCCGGTAAAGCAAAAAACTAGGAAATTCGAGCCTGAGTTGAGTTTAAAGATTAAGGAAGAGATCACCAAGCAGATAAAGTCTCGATTGGTGGAAGTGACACAATATTCAACTTGGTTGGCCAATGTTGTTACGGTCGCCAAAAAAGACGGGAAGATCAGAATTCGTGTTGACTACAAAGATCTCAACAAAGCTATCCCCAAGGATAGTTTTCTGTGCCAAACATTTACATTCTGATGATAACTGTGTTAAACACGAAATGTAGTCATTTGTGGATTATTATGCAGGTTGTCATCAGATTCTGATGGACGAAGAAGATGCAGAAAAGATAGTATTTATTACACTTGGGGTGTGTACCACTACAGGGTAATGCCATCTGGCCTAAAAAATGCTGGTGCTACATATATGAGGGATATGAAGACTATATTTCATGATATGATTCATAAAGAGATCGAGGTATATGTGGATGATGTCATCATCAAGTCCCACGAAAGTTTGGACCACTTGACATATTTGAAGAAGTTCTTTGATCGTTTGCGTCGGTATAACTTGAAGTTGAATCCCTCTAAATGTGCTTTTGGAGTACCAGCCGACAAGTTGTTCGGATTTATAGTCAGCAGAAGAGGTATTGAGCTTGATCCTTCCAAGATTAAGGTGATTCAAGATTTACCTCCGCCGAAGACTAAGAGGGAGGTGATCAGTTTCTTAGGGAGGTTGAACTACATCAGTCGATTTATAGCTAAATCAACTGTGGTGTGTGAGCCTATCTTCAAGTTGTTAAAGAAGACACTACGACAAAGTGGATTGAAGAGTGTCAGACTGCTTTTGATGTTATCAATAACTATTTGTCCAATCCACCGGTACTGGTTCCTCCTCGAGAAGGGAGTCCATTGTTGTTGTATTTGTCTATCTCGGATAGTGAATTCGGATGCGTGCTTGGTCAACATGACGAGACAGGAAAGAAAGAAAGGTCCATCTATTACATAAGCAAGAAATTTACTCCATACGAGTCTCGTTACACTTTGTTAGAGAGGACGTGTTGTGCTTTGACTTGGCTTGCACAGAAGTTGAGACATTATCTTTCTTCTTATACTACATACCTCATTTCCAGAATGGACCCGCTAAAGTATAATTTCTAGAAGGCCATGCCAACCAGAAAATAGGCTAAGTAGCACATGATGTTTAGTAAGTTTGATATTGTGTATGTGAATCAGAAGGCGATAAAAGCACAGGCTTTGGCTGATAATCTCGCAGAAAATCCCGCTGATGAAGAGTATGAACCACTTAAGACTTACTTTCACGATGAAGAAGTGTCATTTGTGGGTGACGATATTTCTGAAGCATATTTAGGTTGGAGACTATTTTTTGATTGAGCGGCAAATCATCAAGGGAAAGGTATTGAGGCGGTGTTAGTGTCCAAACCTGGTCAGCACTATCCCATGGTAGCAAAGCTCCAATTTAATTGCACGAACAACATGGCTGAATATAATCTTGTATTCTTGGTTTGATAATAGTCATTGACATGAATGTCTACGAGTTTTTGGTTATTGGAGACTTAGATCTTTTGATTCATGAAGTTCAAGGAGAATGGGTTGTGAAGAACCCAAAGATTATATCTTACGTGCAGTATGTACGTAAGTTATGCAAAAGGTTCCGTAAGATCGAGTTCAGACATACTCCAAAATTACATGAGTTTGTTGATGCCCTTGCCACCATCAGTTCTATGATTAAACATCCAGATACTGATTATATCGATCCTCTAGATATAGAGTTGAAAGAACATCCGATCCATTGTTCACATGTTGAGGCGGGACCAGACGGTTTACCATGGTATATTGATATAAAGAAGTATTTTGAGTCCGAAAATTACCCTGAAGATGCCACACCCAACCAGAAGAAGTCGATACGCCGTATGGCTCTCAATTTCTTTCTAAGTGGGGAAATCCTGTATAGGAGAACTCCAGATTTCGGCCTTCTCAGATGCGTCGATGCTGTTAAAGCTGCGAAGCTTATTGAACAGATACATGCCGAAGTTTGTGGCACGCATATGAATGGGCTTACTTTGTCAAGGAAGATCCTTCGAGCCGGGTATTTTTGGATGACTATGGAGAATGATAGTTGCAAGTATGTGCAAAAATGTCATAAATGTCAAGTGCACGGTGATTTGATCTGAGTGCCACCTCACGAACTTAACGCTCTGAGTTCACCTTGACCATTCGTAGCTTGGGGCATGGATGTCATAGGTCTGATAGAGCCAACCGCTTGTAATGGACATAGATTCATTTTGGTTGCCATTGATTATTTAACCAAGTGTGTGGAAGCAACTTCTTACAAGTCGATAACCAAGAAAGTTGTGGCTGATTTTGTTCGCAACAATCTGATTTGTAGATTTGGAATGCTAGAATCCATCACTACTGATAATGGTGCGAATCTCAACATTCACTTGATGAGAGATATTTTTAAACAATTTAAAGTCACTCATCGGAATTAAATTACTTATCGTCCACAAATGAATGGAGTTGTATAGGATGCCAATTAGAATATCAAGAAGATTTTGAGGAATATGATTGACAATCACCGATGTTGGTATGAGATGCTGCCATATGCTTTGTTACGTTATCGAACGACAGTCAGAACGTCAATTGGATCCACTCCATATTTGCTAGTATATGGAACAAAAGCAGTCATACTTGCTGAAGTCCAAATACAATCTTTGAGAATCATCCATGAAGCTAAGTCAAGTAGTGTTGAATGGGTCAGCAAGCGGATTGATCAATTACATTGATTGACGAGAAAAGAATGGTGGCTGTTTTTCATGGTCAGTTGTATCGATAGAGAATGATTCGTTCTTTTCACAAGAGAGAGAGCCAGAATTTTTGAAGTTCATTAGTTGGTCCTTAAGCGTATTTTTCATCATTAAGACGAGTACAAGGGAAAATTTGCACCAAATTGGCAAGGTCCTTATATGGTTCGTAAAGTATTATCTGGAGGTGCTTTGGTCCTGTCGGAGATGGGTGGCACCGCATGGCCGAAACCAATCAACTCAGATGTTGTCAAGAGATATTTATGTGTGAAGTTGCAGTTTGTATTTCTGTCATTTATTTGTAATTATTCTTTTTTTTCTTGTATTTGCTCTGTTTAATTATCCCTCTTGTAATGAACTATGTCTGACCTGAATTCTCAAGAATGAGATACGTAGGTGGCCTATGTCGGCCTCGGTCACCCCGTTTAACTTCTCTGAATATTTTTTTATTTTCAACTACGTTTGACCTGATTACTGCCTCAACGAGATACATAGGCGCCACAAGGGTTCGGTCATATCTCCCGTAAGATTTCTATTCCTCTTTACAATGGAAATGGGGATTGGATTTTGAGAGGGACTAAAATATTCTCGAGAAGAAGATTCTTCCTCAGCAAGTCATGACTGAAGATATTTTGAGATTTGCAACTGGGATAGAATTTTTGAGAAGATCTCAAAAATTCCACGATCTACTCAGTTACAGTAGAAAGATAAGCAAGATAGTTAACTGGGACAGAAATTTTGAGGATGAACTCAAAATTGTAGCATGGGTTTATCTACAAGTCTGGAGTGACTCGAAAAACTCCCCAGCGAATAATAAGATAAACATCCAAGCATTTGACTCAAAGAAGTTTGTTAAGCTTGATATGACATGACTTGGCAGTCACCTTTTTCAGATACTATTTCTCAAAAATTTATTTCTCTTAGAATTTCCCTTTTACATTCCATTTTTTTTGGCATAAAATATTTTGTCTTATCTATCAAGAGTCGGTAGATCGAGAAATCAACCGGACAAGGGGAAGACAACTGAAGAAATCTTCACAGATTGTTTTGTTTTTCAAACTAACAATTTTTCTGTGGACGCATGTTTATAGCTTTGCTTTGAAATCAGCAAATTCTTTCGATGGATGAATATGGAGAAGTCAAAGGAGGAGAAGGCTATCCCAAAATCCATAGTTTTCCTAGAAGCAAGAATCATTTTATATCACTTATGTCAGAGACTTAGGAATATGATTGTTTATTTCAACCAATTTCCAACAACATGAAATTTATAAAAAACGTCCAACTACATTTGAAGGTGAATCAAGAGAAAATCTCAAGGATGAGTTTACGATTCTGTAAAGGACGTCATTTGCATCATGATGTCTGATATGATATTACGCATTACCCGGAGGGGTTAGTTATTTTATCGTCGATCAAGATGATATACTATCTTAAAATCGTTTTGACGTTATCATCATTGGAGACGATATGATTATTCAGAAAGCACCCAGAAGATCACTATGTTGCTCGTTTGAAGCACTATCTTCATTTAGTACCACGGATGACATGAAGAGTCAATATGCATGCATCACGGAAGATCATGCATCGTGAGTCAATATCCATGCATCACAGAAAATCATGCAACTCGAGTCAATATCCATGCATTGTGAGTCAATATCCATGCATCGCCGAAGATCATGCATCGTGAGTCACTATCCATGCATCGCTAAAAATCATGCATGGTGAGTCAATATTCATGCATCGCAGAAGACCATGCATCGCGGGTTAATATTCAAGCATCGCGAGAAGATTTCATACCTCGCAGAAATTTATGCATCACAAATGCCTCGTTGATATTTATGCATCGCGAGAAGATTTCATACCTCACAGAAATTTATGCATCACGAGAAGATTTCATACCTCACAGAAAGTTATGCATCACGAGAAGATTTCATGCCTCGTTGAAATCTATGCATCGTGAGAGGATTTCATGCCTCGCAGAAAGTTATGCATTCTGAGAAGATTTCATACCTTATAGAAATTTACGCATCGTGGGAAGATATTCATGCCCCACAAGTAGTCATGCACTGCCAGAAAAGGAAATCGTGCATCCCAAGATGAATATTTATCCATCGGCATCAACTGCATTCTTTATTTAAATAAAAGTAAACATCAAGAAGAGCATTGAAGATGGCGTCAGAAGGAATACTAGCACACCGCATAAACTTTCCTTTATGTTGAAATCAAATGAAGAATGCATTGAAGATGATATTGCAAACACAAGACATAAGATTTATTTGCTTTACGTCAAACAGATTGAGTTGACATCAAATGTCGAGGAGAACGATTAAGTGTCAACACGGTAAAAGACAATGTCTCCCATTTAAATCGCATTTTTATACTGACGAGTTTTATCTCAGTCTTTGTTGAGAGCATCCGAAAGGATGAATTTTCCAAAAACAAACCATATGTGCGGACGACATAAAAAAAATGCAGCACAACATGAAACTTTTTTCTTACCAGCGAACTGGGAAATAGTCCAAAGAGGATTGTCAAACTCTAAGGACGCGAGTAGGAGCGAATTCCACCACAATCAAACCACACCCGTATCACAAGGAATGTGGGTTTTTCTTTGACTTTTGTCAGTTTAGGTCTCACATCCGGAAATCTTGATATGTGCCGGAAGCAAGCTTCCAAGCTGAGTGACAATGCGCCATGAGACTTGGAAATTATGTCCGTGTAAGCTCTTAATTATGGGCGTGAAGCGCGCTATGTTCATGACTAAGAGGCTACAAGAATGCTTTTCACACTCGACTCAATTTGTCACTCGTCTCAAAGGTTATCTAGCACAATAGATTTCCTTTTCAACCGATCGAGTCGAACTACAAGAAGCCTAATTCCTAAGGTTTAAGGATATGTAGGCAAGCTCAATGTTGAAAACTCGGCTGTTTTTCAATATTAGCTCTTAAATCCTATTCCCGAGCATTTTGATCCCTTCATAATTTGGTATCAAGATGGCTTTGCACTTTTTCAAAATCATGCGTTGAATCGAGCTTGTCGAACTACAAGTAGTCCGAGTTCTCATATAACTTGAAATATGTAGGAAGCCCTTTTCCATCTTTCGACCATAATTTTTTAAAAGTCCGTACGAAATCCTCTTCTCAAAGATAAAATGTAGTCGGTCAAAATTGGCTTGGTCATTTTTGTTTTCCTCAAATTTCTTGCATCAATCCCAGTAAAATGAGGGATAATTGTTAACACCTAGTTTTAATCTTCCCCGATATAAATTAATTAACGAGCTTCTTAATTTCCAAATGACTTAAAATAATTAGTTTTATAAAATTCAAAATATGTCGTAAGTCTATTTTAAATAGTTTTGTCATTTTTTAAAATTTTTTTAGATAATACATATGTTTTGCGTAATTATATATAGGATTAATACATTTTATGACTATTCAAAAACCGTCTCATAAAGATTTTTACTTCGTTTTAATAGTTTACTAATAAGTTCTATTATATAATATTCTATGTTCTAAATTTATTTAATTTGAAATGAAATTAATTATTTTATTTCGTTGAAGTCAAGAAGCTCGTTAATTTATTTATATTGTTTCATTTTATCTAATGTTTAGCCGAGTTCCTCGTCTAGATACCAATTTCTAAGTCATTTGACAAACCATTTTTTTGGGCCTCTTATGTTTCCTTTTTTTCTAGCGGTCCATCAATTTTCAAATCAAATACCTACTTCCCCTAATTTCAACCGATCCAAACCATTTCCTCCCCTATACCCGATCCAATTTCTTTCCCTTACCCAAGAGAAAGAAGACGCAGAAGCGTCTAAATCCCATGTTCCCCAGAAGCGCATCCTCATCATGCATTCCCAGGGACCAAAGTCACGCAAGGTCAATTTACAAAGAAACCCAGCGCATATAGTTCAGTTCCAGCGAGAGGTGAATTCGCAGAGACTCGGCAAGAGATGCAACGTTCTATTTCGTCATCTGCCATATTCTCCCCTCTCGTACGACTTTGACAGGCTGGGCTGGGCACACGAACTTGTTCTTGATGGCTTGAGATGAATCCACGTTATTCACCAAGGACAAGAGGTGAATTCGAGCCATCAATTTGCCTTTTCTTCTTTTGGATAAGTTCAAAGTTTTCGAAAGGTATGTTGGTTCTATTTTGGTGTTTTTTTTTGAATTTCAAATTTTCAATGGTACAAGAGTTTGATCTGGTGTTTCACCCAATTACGAAAACCCTAGTTTTCCCCTATAAATACCATCTTCTTCATCTGTTTTGGGGGTTGAACGATTTAGGTATATTTCAAAAAAAAGTTTCAAGAAAAATTAGAAAGAATTCTGTGGAAAAAAATATTTTTAGTTTTAGTTGGTTTTGAAATCTTCTGAAAGTTTTTCTACACTTGAGATTTTGGGGATATTTGGGCAATATCAAGAGGAAAAGATATAGAAAATATCTAGGTTCTCTTATAGATACATATTTCAGAATAACTATACTAGAGAATATTTGAGCGCCCCTTTCTTCCTTGGAGACTACGCGTTGCTCATCGGAGCTCTCAAAATTAGTGTGTGGTGTCGGAAGAAGTTCACTGCCTACCTCACTCGTTGTCTTTGTTCGCTGCCACGTAAAAGGTGATTCCTTTCCCCACTCATGTTCTATTTCGATAGTGAATAATTGCGTGATATGTGTGTTTTCTGTATACAATTTTTGGTTTCGTTATGTTTCCCCTGTTTCTCTTATCAGAATCATGTATTAAAAATAATAGTTAAAAAAAATTGTCCTATCTCGAGTAGAAATATTTAGGCTTTTCTTCGCATTTTATCATTTATTTATTGGTCTATCGATATTTTGCATTAATTATCTCAAATATTTTGTTGGGAGATAGTCATGTTGCAGCTATTTGTTGGGTCCTTGGGCTTTGATTCGCTGATTTTGTGTTTCTCTTTGTTCTCCTTGATCTCATTTAATGATCATTGTTAGCTCTCGTTTCCCGCTTTTTTTCCCTTTGATATGTTTTGTCCTATTTCATTTTACGTGAGTTATTGTCGTGCGATTCATGAATTTTCAGTTTAGTCTTATTTTGCATAGTGTATGCTCGGTCTATTTCTAAGTAGCGAAGCGTAATTGTTTTTCCCTTTTTTTTCTTACTCGATTCTATAAAATAGCGAAGTCCGCTCCTTGTACTCGTCTTGCCATGTCAATGTTGCTTCTTGAGTGATCTGTGTGATATAAGAGTTCCACTCCATCCTAACGTCGTATCGTTTGCCCCCATTTTACCAAGCATGTTGAGTTATCACTATGTGTTTTCTCCTTTTATTAATGCATATTATTATGCAACAATGAGTTAAGAGTTTGGTCATCAAAAATTGTTTCTCTAAGATTTTGATGTTTTCTTAGTCTCCGTTCGGAATCCAATGTGTTAAATTTTTGATTTGTTTGATGTTTGTTAAAGATTCAGAATTCAGGATTTTCAGTCATTATCATTGTTATGCCTTCCTGAAATACCTATCTTTGATAAAGTATTCGACTATGATTTTGAGCTTCTTGTATTTTCATGAGAATGTAGACCCCGTTTTGGCTTAAGTTAGCCATATACTTTATTCTCTCTCTACATGTTTAGTAATCTGATAATCATTTGTTTTTGCGCATTGTTTCGATTCATTACTGTAAAGAGTCTATCATTTTCTTTGGCATCTGCAAACAACGTGCTCGAGTTGTTAAGTTGAAACCGTATTTCTTGCCGATTGAAATATGTATGATCTCTGCCTCCTCTTTGCCTTGCATTCTTAGCCTTCTAGAAGTAGTATTATTTTCACTTAGATGGTGAGTCTTTTACTATCCGTTATTATATGCATACAAGTATTAAATGGATTTTCTCTTTATAGTCGTTGCTCATGCTACAACTATTGACCCCTTGGCTACTGTTATTTAATCTATTTTTTATTTGTTTCTTCTATAGAAGCTAATCCTTTATTGTTTGTGTTTGCATGCGATATACATCCGGATCCTCATGGGTCGTACCCTCAATTTTTTCCTATCGGGCCACAGAGGCCCAATTCTTTATTTCTATTCAAACCCATAACAAGACGAACATGTTTCAAAGTCGAAGAATCCGAAGCAAGTCAGAAGAATTGAAATGGCGGGAGCTAAGGATTTAGGCTATAAGAGCCTCAAATTTATTTTTGCCAAAATTTTGTATTTTGTTGTTTTAAGGGCCTAAGCCCTTGTCGTTTTGTTTTATTTATTTATTATTACATATTTAGTATAGGATAGGTACAAATATAAATGGGTCAAAAACCCAAAATAGGTGGGTCCAAAATTCTGGTCAAGGCGGACGGTAAATCCAAGTTCGGAACCAAAAATATCTCTCCCTCTCTCTCTTACTTTTTTACTTTACCTCTTATGTGTTTCGTTTTGTAGTTAGTCTTAAGGTTAGAGAACCCAAATCCCTGCAAGACGCTATTTTGTTTTAACGTTTTAATCAAATCAAATCAAGTAAATAAACTAAAATAACTAGATAATAAAATTAATACATCATTTTCAAAACTATTTTTTTAAAACAATTTTTACCTCCAAGTTTAAGCTAGATCATTTCAGCCAAACTAAGTTAGTTGTTGGGTAACTGCAAGTAAGCGGAACGTCTTAGGTGCTATCAAAACCTTCTGAAGACGTTATACGAATCTCCGAACCCCCCTAAATGTTTTCAAATGATTTTTCAATTTAAGTTTTTGAAAACTAGTTTTCTCAATTTTTCTCAAAATTAAGTGGCAACTCTAAAAAAGTCAAAAACTCTTCAAAACAAATAATATTTTTGCATTTTTCTATTAAAACACCATCAATGGTTGATCAAGATGTTGCTTGGACTTTACCTCAACAACCATTCACAGAATCTTTCAATCTAACACCCAATCTAACCAACCTATGAACATCCTTCACTAGGTCTTTCTTGGCTTCCTCTGTATGAGACACACTACCCATGGTCATATGACTTAGAGCATACGCAACCACATGGGCCTTGAAGGGGTGAAAAGAACACTCATGTCGTAATCTTTCAACAATTCCAACCACCTTCTTTGTTGGAGATTCAACTCCTTTTGAGTAAACACAACACATCAACAGGAATAGAGGAATCGGCCTCTAACTCAAGATCATGTGTTGGATAATTACTCTCATGCACCTTAAGTTGTCTAGACGAATAGGCTATTACTTTCCCATGTTTCATAAGCACACACCCTAAACTCACACGGGATGCATCACTATATACAACGAAGCCCTTTATACCCTCAGGTAAAGTCAACACCAGAGCAAAAGTAAGCCTATCTTTCAAGATTTTGAAGCTTCTCTCACATGCCTCCGACCACTCAAATTTCTTACTCTCTTCGGTCAAAGTAATCAGGGGAGATTCAATGGAAGAAACACCATCCACAAACCTCTGAAATGATATGACCAAGAAACGTCACCGACCTCAACCAAAACTCACATTTGATATACTTGGAAAATAATTGGTTCTCCTTAATCACTTGTAACTATAACAACCCTAATATGACTATGATAAGTAATGCCTAATGAATCTAGAATGCCTAGATTAGACCGGGTTCACACAGATTGATGCGCGTAGAATCAGACCTCTGAACCTCTACAACAACAAGACAACTAAATTGGTGATTTAGTTGAGCTAGGAAAGGTTGGGTCCAACCATGTAGGTCACCGAATATAAACATCTACCCGGATGAGTCTTAACTGGACTTAAAAAAGGGTAATCTTAAGTTTGGAGGGTCTTAAGGTAAAATGGTATTTTCCAGGATAAGGTTAGTATTGTAATTACCATAAATAGTTAATTAATCAATTAATTAATATGGTGGATGGGAAATTCGGGTAGAGGTTGCCGAATTTGACCCTTTACGCAAAATCTAGCTCCATCCGGGTTCGAGCCTTTGTGGAAGCAAGGATTAAATTGATTTAATTTTATTAAGTGAATTAGTTGAATTAATTAATATTTAAAAATATTATTTAAGTAAGGGAAAAACCATATTTTCAAAATAATAATAATAATAATAATAATAATAATAATAAAATAAAAAATTAATAAATAATGAGGAGTCCTAGTTTGACTAAGTCTCCACCTAACTCTCCTGATCTTGATCCTCTCATTCTCACGTATCTCACTCTCATTCTCACGTTTTTTATCAGTAAAAGAACTGAAAATAATAGTTTTTCATCTTGAAGAACTTACACACAAAAACTCAAATGAAAAGCTAAGCTAAAAACGAAAATCAACAACATTCTTCTCGACGGATTGTGTTTGGGATTTTCGTGGTGAGGCAGTGGTGTCGTGGGAATTGATAGAATTGAAACAAGTGTTGAACGACATTAAGGTATGGGTTATATTCTCTCTTGGTCCCTTTCCCAAGAGACCCTTAAGAATCAGTTTAATTGCGATTGAAAAACTAAGGTTGTCCCCGTTGCGTGCCCCTGGGATTAGATCCTTTGAAAGATTCAAAGCATGCGTTGGTATGTCTTCTGATAGATAATTTTTTGTAAGGTTGTGATTATGTGTTGAATGTGTATTCGGAAATCATGTAAGGGATGAAAAATATATTCCGGAAAAGTATATTAAGTTGACTGTTTTGAGCATGTGTGTGCTGAAAATTTACTATGTTTGTTGCCACAAATTTGTATGTTAAAATGTTGTGTTTCACGTGTATAAAAATATTAAGAATGTGATGTTCATGTAAGGTTAAGGTGGATGAATTAATATCATTCAAAATACTACAAAATCAACATAAAATAATGAGAGAAAAACGAATTGAAAGAGGACCAAATTTCCAGCTTGCTGGAAATGTTGGTCTTGACCTATATTGTAGAGTTGGGGATATGTTTTAAAATTTTATTCAAAATGTGAGGTCATTGGGGATCGAACCCAAGACCTCACCAAATGAAAATTACATAATAATATTATGAGAAAAATGAAAGGAAAAAAAATGTGGTGTGTGGGGATTGAACCCACAACCTCTTGAATAGATGAGAGAGTTAGGAGAAAAAAAATACAAAAGAAAAATAATTGTGGTGAGTGGGGATTTAACCCACAACCTCTTGAATAGATGAGAGATTTAGGAGAAAATAAAAGGGAAAAATAAATATGGTGAGTGGGGATTGAACCCACAACCTCTTGCATAGGTGAGAAAGTTGAAAGATAAATTAAGAGAAAAGGAATGAGCTTGTGGGGGATTGATCTCAAAACCTCCTTCCCTTAAACGATAAAGAGAGGAGGAAAAGAAAGGAAATATTATGGGAGTGATAGGGATCGAACTAGGGTCCCCCAAATCCTCAAAATGCAATTATCAAGTTTCATATAAGATTAAGTGTTGCTTAAGGGATTTGAAATCGGGTTCCCTTGCCCAATCCCGTATTGACACATAAGTCGTACGTGAACAAATATTTAATGAATGCTGACTCTAAGGATCGAAATCGATATCTTGGCATGCCTACAAGATGCATAAGTCTTGTACCACATAATCTTGGGTAAATATGAATCACTTAGACGAACTATGAATGAAGCCTCATGGCTTGTATGTGTGGACTCATAAGTCTAGAATACATTTAAAGTAAGTGAAACTAAGATGTTATGTGAAGAGATGATAAAACCCTAGAGGGGTTAGGTAAGAGTGTGACATAAGGGCCAAGTGTATTGGCATTCGATGAAATGAAAATTCACGTAAAAGGGGTGAGTAATTATGAAGGTTAAATGTTCTAAAGTTAATGAATGCGGTGACTACTTGACAAGAAGCTAATGTGAAAGGTGAGAGAAATCTCAAATGAGCCTAAATAAATGTTACCAAGACGTACTCACCTATGAGAGTGTAAGGTTAATGAAGAGACCAGTCTCTATGAACACTCTAATGAAAGTATTGAAGTTAAAGCTTACTTAATACTAATGATGAGATGAGAAATTATCCAATGAGCTATGATGCCTCATGCTAGAAGCCAGCTTGTATGATGTATGAGATGAATGTAATGGAACTTTATACTGAGCACCGATAGTTTAGCTATCACGATTCCTTCTTTAGGGAAGGCAGAGGTTCGTGTAATTCTCATGAGATGAGAATGTGCATCCAGACGGGTATGGGTCTCCTTATATCTCCTAGTATTTGAATTTATACTGCTAATACAGGGTTTCAGCAGGGTTTGAGTTCCCTATATACTCTGCCATGTTTTGGTTCACTTTATCTAGTGATTGCACCTCTTTTCGGTGTGGGGTTAAACACTGGATTTCATGATACTCACATGATATACGTCGGTTAAAGTTAGATTTCCCAAAGAACGAATGAGGCCAGCCTCAAGTAATGCACATAATGAAATGAACGATACCAACGGTGTTAGGATATGATAATCAAGAGGTGAGCTAGACTTAAGTAATGACACTATGTCATTCTTGGTCATTGCACAACGAACCCGACGAAAGTCTTAAACTACATCCTAGGTATGACTGGTGTTTACAGTATCTTATGAACGAATAAAAATGAAGTACGTATGAATGAATGAAGCAGACTCTGTGTTTGCTAAAGAAGGCTCATGGCATATGGACTTCCTCATTTTGGGAAGTCCTAATGTTAAGTCCATGATTCCAAGGTCTCATCGCATATGGACGAATGATATGGAATATGTTATGTGCTAATAGTTAATATTTTATGTTTTGTGTGCAATATGTTATGTTTGATGATGCATGTTACTTTCATAGCATAACTTTCCTAATTCGATTTTTGGCAAGTCCACTGACTTTACTTTCCCTGATTCATATCGTTAGGAGAGAGATCTTCTTAATCATGCATGTCCTTGGTGTGTGCTTGCATATACCCATACTTAGTACAAGTGTGTACTAATCCCATACAACTCTCTACTTTTAGGTGCAGGTGCAGCTGGAAGCTAGAACTTACGAATCAACGCTGAAGTTCTCCGGACGAGGAGCTTTCATTCGGATTTGGTAGGCCCTCATGCTTTCGAGGATGCTTACTATTTTACTATAGCATTAGACTTAGACAGTATCTAGTGGAGCATGTTCCACTAGAGTTTCTTTCTCAATTATTTTCAAACATTATATTGGTGCTGTTCTGGCAACTTTATATTTTATACAGCTATGACTTTTTCATTTAGTGAGTATCTTTATATTAGATAGATGTAACGATGATGTATAAAGGATTGACTACGACCTCTGATAGTTCAACGACACCGGTATCATCTGGAGTCTAGATTCGGTCGTGATAGTAACACCACCCTCAAATTATCCATGTGATCACCCTCATTTTTTATTATACCAAGATGTCGTTAATGAAGACAATGATAAATGAATCTAGGTAACTTCGAAACACCCTATTCATGTGATCCATAAATGTCGTCGGAGAATTAGTGAGACCAAAGGACATTAATAAGAACTCATAGTGACCATATCTAGTCCAAATTGCCGTTTTTGGTATATCCTCACTTCTCACCCTAAGTTGGTGATACCCCGATATCAAGTCAATAATACAAAATTAGTTTCCCCTTGGAGTTGGTCAAAAAAGTCGTCTATCCAAGGGAGAGTATACTTTTTATTAATAGCGACCTTATTGTGTTGGCGATAATCAATGCACATTCTAAGGGACCCATCCTTCTTCTTCATAAACAATAACGGAGCAGTCCATGGAGAAATACTAGGTCTAATGAAGCCTTTGTCAAGTAAATATTTGAGCTGAGCCTTCAACTTTTTCAATTCGACTGGAGCCATCCAATAAGGAAGAATTGAAATGGGATTTGTATTCGGTAACAAGTCGATACCAAAATCAATTTTCCATTCGAGAGGAATACCGGGAAGATCATTAGTAAAGACCTCTAGAGTTAAAGGCACAACTTCAAGAGTTGCTAAGCAAAGGCTTTATTAGACCAAGTGCATCTCCTTGGGGTGCTCCGGTGTTATTTGTGAAGAAGAAGGATGGGAGTTTTCGGATGTGCATAGACTACAGACAGTTGAACAAGGTAACTATTAAGAACAAGTATCCCATTCCTCACATTAATGAATTGTTCGATCAGTTACTAGGTGCTTGTGTCTTCTCTAAGATTGACTTGAGATCTGGTTATCATCAATTGAAAATACGAGCAACGGATGTGCCAAAGACTGTTTTTCGGACCAGGTATGGGCATTACGAATTTGTAGTGATGTCTTTTGGTCTTACAAATGCCCCTGCTGCTTTCATGAGCTTGATGAACGGGATTTTTAAGCCATATCTGGATCTCTTTGTGATCGTATTTATTGATGATATACTGATATACTCAAAGAGCAAGAAAGAACATGAGGAGCATTTGAGAATGGTATTGGAAATGTTGAGGGAGAAAAAGCTTTATGCCAAATTCTCCAAGTGTGAGTTTTGGCTAGATTCAGTGTCCTTCTTGGAGCACGTGGTGTCTAAGGATGGGGTGATGGTGGATCCTTCTAAGATTGAGACAGTGAAGAATTGGGTAAGACCTACTAATGCGTCAGAAATAAGGAGCTTTGTTGGTTTAGCTAGCTATTACCGTCGATTTGTCAAGGGATTCTCTTCCATTGCTTCCCAATTGACGAACTTGACTAAGCAGAATGTTCCATTTGTATGGTCAGACGAGTGTGAAGAAAGCTTTCAGAAGCTCAAGACTTTGTTGACTACTGCACCAATTCTCACCTTGCCCGTGGAAGGTAAGAACTTCATTGTTTATTGTGATGCATCCTATTCTGGTTTGGGTGCAGTGCTAATGCAAGAGAACAATGTAATTGCTTATGCTTCAAGGCAATTAAAGGTGCACGAACGCAATTACCCGACCCATGATTTGGAATTGGCTGCGGTAGTGTTTGCATTAAAGCAATGGAGACATTATTTGTATGGGGTTAAGTGTGAAGTATACACGGATCATCGTAGCCTACAATATGTTTTTACTTAGAAGGATTTGAACTTGAGACAGAGGAGATGGATGGAACTACTGAAGGACTACGATATCACTATCTTGTATCATCCGGGAAAGGCTAATGTTGTGGCAGACGCCTTAAGTAGAAAGGCAGGGAGCATGGGAAGTCTAGCTCACTTGCAAGTTTCTAGACGTCCATTGGCTAGAGAGGTTCAGACTCTGGCTAACGACTTTATGAGGTTAGAAGTAAATGAGAAGGGAGGATTGTTGGCTTGTGTGGAGGCAAGATCTTCTTTTCTTGACAAGATTAAGGGAAAACAGTTTGATGATGAGAAACTAAGAAAAATCCAAGATAAAGTATTGCGAGGAGAGGCTAAGGAAGCACAAATCGATGAGGAAGGCGTTTTGAGAATCAAGGGAAGGGTATGTGTACCTCGAGTAGATGATTTGATCAACACTATTCTGCCAGAGGCTCATAGTTCAAGGTACTCTATACATCCTGGTGCAACCAAGATGTACCGTGACCTAAAGCAACATTTTTGGTGGAGTAGAATGAAGCGTGACATTGTTGATTTTATTGCCAAATGTCCAAATTGTCAGCAAGTAAAATATGAACACCAGAGGCCCGGAGGAACACTTTAGAGAATGCCCATTCCTGAATGGAAGTGGGAAAGGATTGCAACGGATTTCGTGGTTGGTCTTCCAAAGACATTGGGAAAGTTTGATTCTATTTGGGTAATTGTTGATAGGTTAACTAAGTCTGCTCACTTCATTCTGGTCAAGGTGACTTACAATGCAGAAAAGTTAGCCAAACTTTACATCTCGGAAGTGGTGCGATTGCATGGGGTTCCACTCTCCATTATATCAGATAGAGGTACGCAGTTTACTTCTAAGTTTTGGAAAACATTACATGCGGAATTGGGTACTAGGTTGGACCTAAGTACTGCGTTCCATCCTCAAACCGATGGTCAGTCTGAGCGAACGATTCAAGTGTTGGAGGATATGCTTCGTGCATGTGTGATAGAATTTGGTGGTCATTGGGATAGCTTCTTGTCCTTAGCAGAGTTCTCCTACAACAATAGCTATCACTCAAGCATTGATATGGCCCCATTTAAGGCACTATATGGGAGAAGATGTAGGTCTCCCATTGGGTGGTTTGATGCATTTGAAGTTAGACCTTGGGGTACTGACCTTCTGAGAGAATCGTTAGATAAAGTGAAATCTATACAAGAAAAGCTGTTAGCGGCTCAAAGTAGACAGAAAGAGTATGCAGATCGAAAGGTTAGAGACTTGGAGTTCATGGAGGGTGAACAAGTCTTGTTGAAGGTTTCCCCCATGAAAGGGGTGATGCGTTTTGGTAAAAGGGGTAAATTAAGCCCAATGTATATTGGTCCCTTCGAGGTTCTGAAGCGCATAGGGGAGGTGGCTTATGAGTTAGCCTTGCCTCCAGGGCTGTCCGGAGTGCATCCGGTATTTCATGTGTCTATGTTAAAAAGATACCATGGGGATGGAAACTACATTATCCGTTGGGATTCAGTTCTGCTTGATGAAAATTTGTCTTATGAGGAGGATCCTGTTGCCATTTTAGATAGAGAAGTTCGCAAGCTGAGGTCAAGGGAGATTGCATCCATCAAAGTTCAATGGAAGAATCGACCCGTCGAAGAAGCCACTTTGGAGAAAGAGGCTGATATGCGAGAAAGATACCCACACCTGTTTACAGATTCAGGTACTCTTTCTCGCCCTTGTTTTCCTTCTTGTGATCGTTCGAGGATGAACGATGGGTAAATTGGTATCTATTGTAATGACCTGTTTAGTCGTTTTGAGCAGCAGATTTTATTTCTGGAAAAACACGCTGAGACGACGGAACCCACGATGGACCGTCATGGGCACGACGGACCGTCGAGGATGTCTTGTTCCAAAATACTTAGAATTCTGAAATTTGGGTACTGAAATCGACTCTCTGAACTTCGTAACGGAATGACAGGACGGACCGTCACAGGTGTGACGGACCGTCACAGACTCTTCAGAGAATTGAGTCTCTGAACTCTGTGACAGAGCAGCAGGACGGACCGTCGCAGGCACGACGGCCTGTCACAGGCTGCGTAATCCCAGGCGGAGTCAGATTTCTTTAATGTTTTAAGGGACATTTTTGACTATTCATGCTTTAATTATAAAGTTAGTGGGTTAATGTTAATAAGTCTAATTAATTGGGGGTTAAAAGAGGTAACCTTAAGTTAATTAGGGGGTTATTATTGCCATCTTTTATTCTTAATTATATGCTAATTAGGGTAAAAGAAAGAGGGTTTGAATAAAGGAAATAGAAAGAACAAGAAGAGAGAGAGGATCGATCGAGAAGCGGAAAAACACGAAGCTTCGGGGAATTTGCTTGCTTGATCACTAATCTTCGGTGGAGGTAGGTTATGGTTTTTACACTATTCGTAGTAAACTCTTAATAGCGAATGATATGTATTGGGTAGTGTTGTAAACCCTTCTATATGCTTAATTGTGTGTTTGCATGTTGTGATTATATAATTGTGATAAAATAAGCATGATGAAGCTATTGAATCCTAAATCTTGAAAAAGAAACCCTAATCTACTTTGTTAATGATGACGCCTTGGTATAAAAGAAGGCTTGATGAACGAAAGTAGTGAGATTAGGGGATCGGGTGCCACGTTCCGGTACCAGGATAGTATATGAGGATCGGAGTGTCACGTTCCGACACCAGGATAGAATATGGATCGGGTGCCACGTTTCGGTACCAGGATAGAATATGGATCGGGTGTCACGTTCCGACACCAGGATAGAATGAGGATCGGAGTGTCACGTTCTGACATCAGGATAGTATATGGATCGGGTGCCACGTTCCGGTACCAGGATAGAATATGGATCGAGGGTCACGTTTCGACACCAGGATAGAATGAGGATCGGAGTGTCACGTTCCGACACCAAGATAGTATATTGAGGAGCGGAGTGTCACGTACCGACACAAGATGAATAAAGATAATGAATCTTGAAAGATGTTAATATATTCAATCTAATGCACCTAATTCCCAAATGAGTATGATGAGGAGGCGTGAGTCCTCATTGATGAGCTCGGTGTTGTAACCAAGGGTTATGGTAATTGTAAATGCTGCATGCTAAGGATATTAGTTGATTTAATGATGTTATCTGATATATACTGTTTTCTATTTTGAGTTGGCCGATGATACCTACTCAGTACTTGTGTTTGTATTGACCCCCTACTTTTATGTTTTTTTCTTTGTTATTTGTGGAGTGCAGCAAACGTGCCATCGTCTTCAACTCAACCGCAACTCTAGCCAGTCTTTATCACTCCGAATTTCAGGGTGAGCTAATGCTTCTATCTTGGACTGGATCTTCCTCTTCATGTCTTGATGCCTTGAAGTTCCGGCATGGACTAGCTTTTTATGTATTTTAGCTTCTTAGATACTCTTAGCTTTAGTAATTTGAAGTAGATGTTCTTGTGATGATGACTTCCAGATTTTGGAAATAATAATAGTTGTTGAGTTTTCAGAAGTTATTTAATTGATTTTTATTAATGAGTTTAAGTCTTCCACATTATTTTCTGTTATTATTGGTAAACGATTGGGGTTAGATTGGTTGGTTCGCTCACATGATAGGATAAGTGTGGGTGCCAATCGCGGCCCGATTTGGGTCGTGACAGATATGTAATTTCTTTTTCTGATAAGTAACTAATAAAATCATTAGAGAGGTCTTCGCCACCATGATCATATCACAATGACTTGATATATTTTTTAGGTCGTTTCTCCATTTTAGCCTTTAACTCTTTACATTTATCAAAGCATTCGAACTATATATATATATATATATATATATATATATATATATTCATATTTTGAGTAGTTATAAATGAAAGTCACGAAGTACTCATATCCACCTTTCGCTTGAATGCTCATCGGACCACACAAATCAGAATAAATTAACTCTAGTTTAACATTGACTTTGTTTCCTTTTGAGGGGAATACCTCTTAGTCATTTTTCTTTCTAAACAAGATTCACATGTTGATAGTCCCGCCAATTTAATGAACCTCAAGTCAATCTCGAACAAATCTTGAAATCCTATCTAGATTTATATGACATAGACACAAGTATGATAGATAAGTCTCATTAAAATTAGAAGAACACTTCCTTTTACTTGAAATATTAACATTATTCAGTTCTACGATTTGTTGTAGTTTTGGAGAGAAATTAATAATAAAAAGACTATCAATCAATGTACCAATAGAAACAAGATGTTTATTATAGCTAACAACACAAGAAAAAAATTAATATCATAACCATCTCTCAGAACTTCAGAAACTGAAATTAAATTTCTTCAACCATCAGGTGCATATGGAAGGTCTTTTTAAATTAAAACTCTACCACTATCAAACTAACAAGTAACATTTTCTCATGCTAAAACTAGAGTTGTTAAATCATCTGTTTGAAAACGCTAACTTCACCTCTAATTATCTTGCATGTTGATATATTTGATGAAGGTTGTTAAATTAGACAATAATTTAGTAATTAGACATGCTATAACACTATACATTAGTGTTACATGTTGTATTAAGTCACAAATTAATTAAATTAATAACAAAAACCACATGTAAGGTTATCATAAGTTGAAATATATTATCGATCTATGGTAATTTCAACACAAAATTGACCATATATATATTCCAACAAAATATACATATATTGCCACAGATGCCAATTTGATGAAGATATTAAGTGATAAATTAAGTAATTTTAAAAGTTACATTAGACCATATGTTGCAACATGTAAGTCAGATGTTTATAAATTGAGCATATGTACCAACATATTGAGCAATATATTGAGATTTTTGTAACTTCTGTCAGCATATTGACCAACAAAATATTTATATGTTTCCATAAATGCCAAACAATTATATAATAGAGAAAAATAACAGAAAGAATGGAATAAAAAGAATAACAAAACAATAGAATAGCAACATACATACATTAATATGTCAAGTAGAACAACAAACTTCATAGTTAAATATTTAACAACATCCAAATTCAGATCTACAAAATTTAACATGGTAATAGAACTGATGGAATAGGTTCATTGTTCAACAATGAGTGTATTGCGTAAAAATCTAACTACATAATATAGTTCTAAATCACATCTACATAATTCACAAAGATATCATCTTCATCGTCACTTCCCTTCGGCCCTCCTTTCTTGCGAATATTTTGCTCGCGTTGATGAATAGTGCAACAAATGGGTCTTTGTCCAAAACATAAGGTTTGACACCCACATTCTACCTAAAACTTGTCGTAAATTATGTCGACATATCCTGCTTTTCTGTGGCTCCATTTGTTTCATGTTAGCAATGAACATCAAACCTTCTCGCATGTATTCACCACCCCTTGAAGATTGAAATAATGGCAAGCACATAGGATGCACCAATGTGACTTTCGTTGCTGCATGTATAAGTTATATGTTGCAATATATGGTCATTCTGTTGCGATAGATGAATCATATGTTGCAACATGTTATCATTTGTTGCGAGATGTTAGTCATTTAGTTCAACATGTGACTATCACAACATGTTAGCATATGTTCCAACATGTATCTCGTTTATTGTTATTGATAAATTATGTATTTTGAGATGTAAGTCATATATTGAGTGAGTAAGCATATGTTGCGAGATATGATTTACGTGTCGCAATATGTAAGTCATACTACAACATATAACTATTCGATCGCGACACATAAATCATTCACTGCAACATCTGTAATATGTTGCAACATATGACCATTTCGTTGTGATTGATAAATCATATGCTGCAACATATGACTATTTGTTTGTGACAATTAAATCATATGTTGTAAGAGGAAAGTCATATGGTGCAACATATAACTAGTCTGTTGCAACATATAGAATATGTTGAAACATTTGACTTTTCTTTTGCAACGTAAGACTATAATCTGTTTCAATATCTGACTTATCCAACACGAGTTAACTGTTGCAACATATATAACCATCTTCAGAAATGCGAATATAAATTATTAAAAAGAATTGCAGGTATAGCTAGATGATGAATAATTCAAAGAACTATTAATTTTACTTACGAAATAATGGTGTGTGAACATAATCACTTATGAAGTAATACCGATTGATATAGAATGAAATTTAATCCGCTGATTAACTAAATCTGATTCAAGAAGAAGAAGATAAGAAGAAGAAAAAGCACAAGATATAGTAGTCAAGAACGACAATGCACGAACAAGAAGAAAAAGACAAAAAACTAAGAGAACTGGAAGAAAGAAAGCAAGAACGAACAATAAGAAGAAGAAGAGAACAAGCAATCGACGGTAGCGGATATGGGCATTTTGCATCTTTTATTTCCCCTTCGGATTCCTGGCTTCCCTCCATTTTTTGGTTAAATTAGGTTTTAGTCTTTTACCCTTTTACCTTTCATTTAATACAATGGACCAAACTATCAACTTAAGAACTTAAGGGCGACTTCCACATATGCCTCATAAATTTTTAATCCTTAATTACATAATTGTCACCTACAAAAAATTAAGATAACTTGTCATCACCATTTGCTTTTGAATCCTTAATATCACCCTTAACTCAAAATCCTCACTAAGTTGACGTCATGATGTAAATATTGTAACACTCTACAAGACGAGTTTTATTTCAATTAAGGTTTTTAGAGGCAATTTTACTCTAAACTCTAACTCATGTCTATATAAAGGGTAACATAGACATCTCAAATATTCCTAAATTCACAAGATATTCATAAAGAGATCAAGATGTGTCCTCCTGCGTTCGAGAAATATGCTACTAACAACTCTTAGATCGGAAAAAAAATACAGAGAGACGAATCAAGGAAGCGAAAATACGCTACTAACAACCCTCAAATCACAAAGAAAATACAAAGTGAAGAATCAAGGAAGCAAGAACCCTCGAATCACATAAAAAATACAGAGAGAAGAATCAAGGAAGCAATGCTTGCGTAACCACCATAATACAAAGAAGGAACACACTTATATCCATAATGTTTTCTAATAAAATTATGTTCATTGTATTTTATTTGTGATTGCAATCTATTTTTTATCACTTGTAAACTTAGTTGCAAACAAAAGGTCTCTTAGCTAGCGTTTAGACACAAGTTTTTAAATATTCTTGGCAAGTCATTTTTTGGTGAAGTGTTAGGGTAAAGTTTCACCATGCGTCTGACAAATCATTTTCTTTACGAATCCCAAATTCCTAAGAACACAACCGAGTACAATATTTCTGAGAAAATTAAAACAACTTTTAAGTGGATACGATTCAGTAGAGAGAAAATTAAAACAACTTTTAAGTGGATATGATTCAGTAGAAGAGATTTTGTTACAGCAGTCATCAATCACAGTACCAACTATAAGAAACAGAAACAACTCTATACTCCAAGCCATTACCGGCCTTCTAACAACTGACTGCTTATTGTTTGAGGATGTACAAATTACAAGTGCACGAGGTTCAAAAGGCATTTCCTAACACTCACGTTTTACTGGCGTCTTACCATGAATTTATATAAGCATGAAAAAAGATCGAAGCACGTTTTGATCAATGATCAGTAGTGTTAACACAATCATTTATGTCATTTAATCATCATCCTCACTAATCAAACAAAACGAGAATGGGGAGAACTTGTATCCATCTCCCTCATAGAACTTGTTCTGGAATTCTACCCAATGAAGACGCAAAGCATGTAAGAATGCACTTAGAGTTTCCATCACAAGTAGCACACCGACAGTAGCAAATGTAAATACCACTATACCAATGATAAGTATGATGAGATTATTGTACCTGTAAGAGAACATAGGATACACTAGATGTCAGGTCAAGGAAATGGTCGCTTGCTCAAAGAGAAAACAAGGATAATAATCTCTACAGTTCATATTTATGGGCAAACAAGGAAAAACCTTACCCCACTGCGAGAAGCAAAACTTTGTCATAGAACACGCTTGACAGTTCTGAATGTGCCAAACTGCACAGAAACAGAAACATAAAAATCATATACCTTGATAAGGAGAACAGATCTTTATTACTAGCCAAGGACTAAACATAGGTAACACGAGAACCCTTAGATGATCGCCTTCGGGCTACATATACGTATTCTCAACAGCTTCTATCAAATACAATGATCTCCTCTAGACTTGTACGCTCTACGCTCTACAGCTAACAGCTACAACATGAAAGCAAACTGAGAAGAACTGTCAAACTTATTCAAAACGTTCAGACTACTATAAGATTAATCATGGCCTTCAAAGGGCATCAATCAATCAACAACTCCTCGACCCCACACTAATTGGATCAACTATATGAATCTGCTATACCATTCTGCTATACGTACTCTCAACAGCTTCTATCAAATACAATGATCTCCTCTAGCCTTGTACGCTCTAGGCACTACAGCTAACAGCTACAACTTGAAAGCAAACTGAGAAGAACTGTCAAACTTATTCAAAACATTCAGACTACTATAAGATCAATTATGGCCTTCAAAGGGCATCTATCAATCAACAACTCCTTGACCCCACACTAATTGGATCAATTATATGAATCTGCTAGACCATTCTGCTCTATTAGCATCTATTCAACTCATATACTAAATAATCTGTCTTTAGAGGCAAATTAAACATTCTCTAAAACTGGCACCTATCCCCACACTAACATAAAAGCAGTATCAAACAAAAAAAAAAATACCCATGTCAAGCACCTAACCTAATGAAACTATAACAACCAAAATTAGTATGGACTCAATGAATCCTTGTGTTCCATGCTATATGTATCCTGAGCAGCTTCTATGATATATTATCTTTCACAGGCATTAACTTTACATCTAAAAATGGATAGCATAATAGATATCCTGACCAGCTTCTCTCATATAAAATGATTTCTTACAGACTGATTTGGTTTACAACTGAGTGTTGATAGTGAATTGAGAAATGTCAAACTCATTGAGATCAAACCTACTGGATCAATCCACCCGTCATAAATCAGAGTTCTTCTTGAAGCTTATTTCATAACTCTTGAATAGATGTGTCAACATAAGCATGGTTCAAATAGGAGTGTCAATTATTTTGCCTAGCGTCCAGAGGATTTAAAGATGCCAAACTGTTCAAGCTTCTCAAAGCATTATTAACAAAAGCTGAAGATCTATCATTCAATCATTCTGGTTAGCTCCTTTCGAAGCATACACAAACGTTCGCAACACAAAAAAATAAATAAATCAGATGAAATGATTCTCTCCATTGCTTTTGCTTGTATCAGTCAATCACGGTTTATCAGTAAAATTTTCATCCCTGTTAATCTGAACTTTGACTACTTTCTAGAGTGAATACTGATCAGACATGCATTCATTGATCAATTGTGAACTAGTCTTTTGAACATCTAACTTTAAAACCGAATACTTATCAACAGAGGTGAGTCTGTATACATTTGCCAGACAGGAGAAGTTATCAACTTGATATATGCGTTCATACTTCAAAATTTCAAAGCTGGTAGATACACACCTGAGGGCCCATAGACGCAGGTATGAAGCTGTATTAGAGACTGCTCCAAGTACAAATTCTATTGTATGTATGAGCTGATGTACAAAAATTTCACTGAAATCAAATTCTTCATGTCCATGTGAATGATCGTGTGTCTCCAACTCAAATGAATCATCAGTGCTGTCAAGCATAGCATACAATTGACCTCGATGCCTCTGGAAATTCATGATGTGATAATGAATAAAAGTTCATGGAAGAAGAAGAGCAATACTAGAGAAAATAAGTAACGCCAAAATTTTGGCTGAATTTATAGGAGTTTAGACATACTTCCTCATGTTGTTTCTTTAGAAGAAATGGCTTTGGAAATAACATCCACGGAACGGCAACAAGTGCAAGTGATACGAACAAAAGCTGGATCAGAAGAGAAGATATCAGATATTAGAGATGGTGTCTTCTGTAGCATGTTAGATGTATTCATAAATGAAGAAAAATGAAACCTGGAGGTACTTTTGCCCAGGAAAAAGCTGGTTCTCGCCCAAATCATCAGTCGGGCTTAGAAACATGTATATCATCACATGGTACAGATCGGCTTGAGAACCAGTGCACCATTTGACAATAATAAGAAGTGAAAGATAGCCAAAGAGGCTGTTCAGAAATATTATCTGGGGGACAAACTGATGCCTGAAAAATACATGACAATAAGTATAATTGCAGAGTGGCACACTAAAGTCCAATAGCACATGAAAACTTTACACACATTCAAGGGTAGAGATTAACAAGAACTGAAAATGTTGACAAAATAGAGCCAAATTGTTAAATATAACTGTGAAAAATCCCGAGACAACCAAGGAAAGAGGCATGTAATGTAGCTTACCAGACATTCACATTATTTTGGAAGAACTTTGCATTGAAATAGCTTAAAATGATTCCAAGATTCATTTGAGCTACACCTAGTAGAATTGACATCTTCATCTTCAAAGAATTTAGAAACGGTAATTCGCTGCGTGAACCATGCCACTTAGGGTCCACACCAAATGGATAGGCATCGCGGACCTTGACCAAACCTGTTATAGTGGCATCCCTTCAACAAAAATAACTGCTTGAAGGATTGGAATTGGAGCAATGAAGAAAACAATGAGAGCCTGCACTACTACTTCAGCACCTACCTACAGGAAGGATCGCGACAACCATAAGCTGATTGCCCAAATATTTCAAAGGGGACAGAAAAAAACTCGTTATATATGAATCCTGTATATATCGAAAATAGAGCCATCATCATAATAATGTAGCGACCACCAAAAGTCATCTCCATGATGTCGCCAAGCTTCTGTTGAGACAAATCAAATTAATGAGCCTACAATGCTCATAAAACTTATTAACTGAATACAAAGTCTATAAAACATGATTTATCAGAGATGCCAACTCAATGATGCACAACTAGATCTTAATCTTTCCTAAGCAAAACATAATTTTCCAATAAATTTAGCAATCAAAGATGGTACAAATAGGGACAAAGAACTGTAAAGACAGATGCATACAACAGCTGAATACTTTTCAAAAAAGAGGTTCGGCACTGACCTGACCAGAGAGCTTCCTCTCCCGTAAGATGAAATATAATGTCGTAAAAAACAAGCATATACCATGTCCCCAGTCTCCAAACATGACAGCAAAGAGGAATGGGAAAGTTACTACTGTGAAAACAGCAGGGTTAACTTCCTGATATTTTGCAATCCTATAATGAACACAGACAAGAGGATCTCTAAGGAAGTGTAGATACCACAGTACTCCAGTCAAATAAATCGTTAAAAAAGCAAAATGTTGTCCTGCAAGAGACCACTTAATAACGACTCTCTCATGGTCATGGTAATAAAGATGAGGAAATCAAGTTGCTAGAACAAGAAGTGTTGAAAGCTTGATGTCATAACCTATGATACTTTGTCACAAGGATAAGCAGTCAGAGGAAACCAGTTAACTGTTCTTTTGTTTTCAACATACATCTGTGTGTATATATTTAAATATGTTAAATCAGGAAAGAGACTAGAGAACTGCGATCTATATAAAGGAAAGAAGTCAGTGGGGTGCAAGAGAATGCCAAACAGAGCAGTAAATTATTTTCGCCGACAGTGAATGGCAACTATCAAAGATCACATAATGTTTTGTTACTCATTATTCCTTCAGTTTTACCCTTATATGAGCACATTGAATAATAGACTTAATTGTATATATATGAGTAGATCATATATTGAGCAGATTTAACTGTCTGAAAATCAACCTGTATTGGTTTTAAAAATTGGTGTATTCAGACCTTATGTTTTCTGGTTGTGCTGAACTTTTTTGGGACTCCGATGCTTTGAGGTGGGTTCAGATTTTTGCATAATGCATGAATCAACTCAGAGAAAATTGTGTATTTTGAAACTAATCTTTCCAAAGTAATAGCTCCCTATGCAGTTTATGGCTGCACACTGAAAACCTGAAGCAATCACACCAGTATATGGAGGGAATGAAATTTGCAGAATTATAGTCCACACAAACAACCAGAAATATCAAGTATCTAATTGAGACCGAGGATCACAACTCAACTTTCAAGGAAGAAAATGTACTTCAATTAGTGGGTGTTCCTAACCGTAAATTCATTTTAAATTACTTATCCAAGGATAAATACTCACTTGGGATGTGAATCATGTATGTGGTAGTTCAATCAGGAAAAATATCAAACAAAGTTACCTACTCTTAACGGGCAAAGCGAGCCCCTTTATTCTAAACTAAAGCATTCAAAATCAATCAAATATACTATTACTCACCCATATGCATCAACAATTTCTTGAAAGCCAGATGTAAATTTGTTTGTACGGAAATATGTAGGTGGCAATTCTGTGGTATGCAAGACCTGGAATATGGCCCCAACTTGTGAGTTACCATCCAAAGTTGCTCGATGCAATGCATTTTGTATCTGCAAACGTCCAAAGGAAGTATGTTTTAACAGTAGAAATTACATAATGACGACAAAACACAAAAGTAAATTATATCAAAAGGTGGGTGCACTGCACCTGGCTGGTCGCATAAACTGGACACCAACCCTCACCCACAAGGCACTTCTTTGTCACATCAAAACTGAGCATATTTAGTGTATGGAAAATGAACTTCTCCTGCTTCACCTTCACAAGTAGAAACGGATGCAATTCAGAGACAATGCAACTCTTGTACACATGTCCAACCAACAAATTTGACCACTTGAGTAATAAAAGTGTGTGGTTCCATTAAACTAATAGATGGCTAAGAGAAACATAAAACTTACCAGAAGGTTCCATTGGTCAAATTCATAACCAATGGTCTGTAAGAGATTTGCCCGGTGTAGCTGTCCAATGTCTATGGTGGTCTTCAACTCTGAAAGTTTTCCAGATACCTATGAGTAAAATAGGGAACCAACTTGGTAAACTCAACAGAAATGCCAAGGTATAAACCTTAAAAAAGAATAGCTGCAGTAACATGTTATGGTAGAAGTCCATTCTTTTTTCAAAAACGACTGCTACTCAGAAAATTTAAGTGGTATAGAGAGAGAAAGTAATGAATCATTTCATTAACTTACATCAATATCTTATATGGTTCACTATTAGGTTACAGGCTTTAAAGAAAATTGACAGGTTGAGTCATGCAAGGATAAGGAATAGTCTTTTAAAAAATTAAGGATAAGTAGAGAAATATCTTTTGAATTGTGAACTAAAAGATCAAGTATTAAAGGAAACCATTCTAACAGATGTATCAGAAATCATAATGGATTTAATCCAGTTGAGTCTCATGTTCAAAATATTTGTCATCAATAGCATATAAAAAAGTTTGATAAGCCAAATCTGATGAAAATAGCCTTCTAATATATTTGAGATCAGGGTATAAAAACTTGAACTAAATTTATGTTTGCTACTTCTAGATATTGCTTAAAGGAGATAATCATATGCGACGAGTAACTAACACTTATATAAGCAAGAATTCTCTTCTTTAACTGATATATAAGCAAGAATTGATTTAAGAGTTCAATAACTGGCAAACTGCACCAATCATAAGGTTACGTTGAAGTCCATCCAGTCAAGCATACACAACTAATCCCAAAAGGTGATTTTGTGGCATACCTCCGTTATCATCTCAAACTGTCTGCCTATGTCGTCAGTGAATGGATACCGATTTGCTCCAAATGCATCGCAAATTTTTAATATCTTGTTCTTCGCCCTTTCTCCAGAGTAAAAGATAACAAACACATTTTTTTCAACCTAAAAACAAAATTTAATAAGCTCATTGCACTTCAGGGATATGATTATCTTGGATTTCACAGGAAAAAGAAATACACTCAACATGAAAGACAGGGGGATATCAGATACACAATTAGGTGTCCTTATATCCTTCTCCCTCCCAAGGAGAATTCAGTAGTGAACTTTATACTCCAAACATCATAGCACTTATATCTTCTAAAATGAAATAGCTTGCAATTAAAACTATGAAACCCCAAATCTAAGCATCCAATTCTCAAAGCACAAAACTTTAAGTGCATGTTGTTCGGACTCTTCAAAAATGTGTTTCAGATTCTCCGAAAGTAGTGCATTTTTGGAGAATTTGACATGGGTGCAGCATCAAAAGTGAAGAGACTACACAACTTAGATTAAGCATCATATGAAACCCTCTCTATTTTAAACAAGTGAAGTACTGGAGTTAACCTCGCTGCCTGACAATGGATCCTTCACAGGATTTTTCACAACCACTTGCTTTAAGAATACATTTCCTCTGGTTGCACGAAAAAGAAACCTTTCAAAAGCCATAGATTTCTCTCTAGCAACAAGCCCACTGACAAATCCCAGCTTAACTTGTTTTGAAGAATCAGTAAAGGCTTCCTGTGTGAATAGCAAACAAAGTATATCAATTTACAACTACAGCACCTCTACCAGAAAAATACAACAACATCAATATAGCAGTACCTGCTCTAACAACAGAGGACTATCAATTGATCTCTCGCCATGCATGTGCTCCTCCAGTTCTTTCTGTTGAGCTGTAGCGCTGTTTTGAGCTGAATGGAAGAACTCACCAGCCTGATGGAACAAAAACAGCTTGTATTTAAAACATCTCTATTATAAAAGAACATAATGCTAGCCAAGCAGATACATTGTGACAGATAGTTCTATGCCAGAGATACTTTGCATCAATGTAGCCTCACCTTCTGCAGAACAAGCTTATACTCAAGAAGCTCATTGTAAGAACGTTGAAGCTTTTCAGTATTAGAATTCATCTCTGCTAAATCAGCTTCGAGTTCACCAAGTTTGACCTTTCCATTTCCATTTTTTTAAAAAAAAAAAACATGGCAACAATCAGAATCATGGTAACAGTGACAATAGAAGTGATCTAGAGAAAATAGCATTTCATGGTGAGCCTTTAATACAAGTAGATGAAATAAGCAGACCTCCAATTCATCCAGATTTATGTTTGGGCACATTGTGGTCCTTGTTGAAGGAGTAATCCCTGCCTTCGTCATTTGTTCCTTTAAAAAGCGAAGTTTACGTGCCATCTCTCCACATCTTTTAATCTGTGAAAGTAAACCCATGCATAACTTAACTGAGAATATGCAAATAGAAAGTGTGTTGTATTGGTGCAAAGGTTATCTAAGCTGTGATGCTAGTGGTACTCAAGCAACGTATAAGAACTGAACGAGCATGTCTAGGAAATTGATCAAGTAGAAAGCCAGTGCCCAGTACTGATGAAATGCCTGGCCATTCTTATTACTTCATTCAGACATTCAGATGAATTACAGAAAAAGAAAGAACACATAATTACAGAAAAAGAAAGAACACATCTGAATAACTTATAAAATCCTACAGGATACAGATGAAAAGGGTAATCTTTGTGTTCTATCAGATGAAAGAGGCTTGTAGCTTCAAATATGTTCTTTCAAAAATAAAAATTAAATTAACCTGTTCTATTTTACCATGTTAATGACTTAGGCATCGTTTCGTTAGTGGACAAAATTACAGTGAGATTTTGATGCGAGGATTCTAACACTGAGATTAATAATACCTAGATTATTTAGCACTCCCTCCGTCCCATTTTATGTGGCACCCGTTAACTTGACACGGTTTCAAGAAAAAAAAAGGAAGACTTTGGAAACTTGTGGTCTAAAACAATCCTTGGATATTTGTGTGGTTGAGATTCACTTCATTAAGGGTAAAAGGGGAATTTAAAAGTTAAATTGTTTTGGGATATTCTTTTTGGGATGGACTTGAAAAAAAAGGGTGCCACATGAAATGGGACGCAATGAGTAATAATGTTTTGTTTAGTTGATTGAGTAAAAAATGAGTATATGGTGTATAGTCAAAAGAGGGAAGCACGATGCATTAAAGCTCTTGCTATGCATGGGGTCAGGGGAAGAGCCGAACTACAAGGGTTTACCGTGAGCAACCTCACCTTGTATTTCACAAGAGGTTATTGTTCCACCTAAGTTGCCCAGACTCGGATCTAGGTGTCCGATACGGTTGGTTTTCTTAAAGGACTTTGTGGAAAGAGCATATTTGACTTTTAATTGTTTTATCCCTGGATTAACCTAACCTAACCTGACATTGTTATCCCACATTAAATGTGGTAAATGTACCAAGATTATGGTATAAAATAATCGAAGGATTACTTAATCCCGAATGAAATATTTCAACCAAACACAGGATAAACTAATCCCACTTTTTTATTTTGGGATTATTTCTTTATCCCTGATACAGAGCGACCCCCAAAATGCTAAAGCCCCTAGATGAAGGGTGTGATCCAATGCATTGGTGGCCGCAATAGAAGGTTTATCCTTATACAAGGAAAACATTCTTAAGAAAATTCGCGCCAACAAATCCTCACTCCAGATAATTTGCAAACTGGTTCAAATCAATGTGCTGCAACAACTATTACGGCTCCAATAGAAGATGCTAACATAGTAATAAGCTAGAGACTGGATAACTTACAAATCAAATCACTAAAAGCAAGGGAGATGGTGCATCACACAATTAACAGCTCACTAAAATTTCCACTTCAGTGTTTGCCTTACAGTTGTTGAAATTCTATGGCACTAATGCATGCATTAACTCTATAGAGATGAAAAAATGTCAGATAATAAACCAAATGGCATGGTTAGTAATTACTCTTGTTTGTCTTAGTAAGCTTGCATGCCATACTCAAAGGTAGAAGTGGCTCAAGTGTGAAGCACAATTGAAGAAAATGCTTGAGTGAGCAATACACAAAATGAAGGAAGAAAATTACATTTTACAAGAAAAAACAATAGAAAATTTGAAAAAGACATTGCAATTGAGCACATATATGAAATAATGGTGATGTCTATCTAGTTCAAAATCCATTTAATTCTGATTCTAGCAGAAGATGGTGTGTTAAGCTTACAATTTAAATTTGGTGTGTAGATTTATTGCAGTACTAAATTTATAATTTCCTTTCCTATAGCTCACAGATTTATCCATTAAATTTTATGAACAATAATATAAAGTGTTGACAACTATTTTTTCCTTTGATGTCGCCCTACAGAAGTATACTTTAGGTCCTATGTTTTCCCAAGAGTTTTTTCATCATGTCAGATGTTTATATGCTACCCGAAAATATAGAGAACAACTGAAAGCTTTTATTTCTATTTTTCATTTTTTTTTTCTAGTATTGGACTGACATGCACTGAAATGGAGCAATATAATTTGCTGTTGTTTTGTCGCTCTCTACAAGATGAAATCCAGCCACATAATCAATTAAATTCTGTACACTACTTCACAACACGGTTGATTGGCTTGTTTTTATTGAGAGTATGCCTTACCGCCTTCTTTGAAACGCCACCAAAGAGAAATTAAGTGTTTAACCTACATTGATAGTGATATAATTTGATAAAGAGTAATAGTGAAATGAAAGTATCAGAAAACGGCTTTACACAGCCAAAATTTAAGTAAACTTATACTTCAATTCCAAAATAAAACTAAAATGGTGTAAAAAAGAACATAACAAGAATGATAAAACAAACCTGGGTTGCATATGTTCGCTGGAATGGGCTCTTTTCCACATTGAGCTGTAAAAAAGCATTATCGGGTGGAAATAATCATTCCTTTGTTCTAAGATCTTTCAGCAACAGATACAGACCCAAAGAGAGTCTAGTGCATAATTAAGAAACATAAAGTTGCATGAGAACTTGGTGATCTACTATCAGAGATCCAAGGTCATCTTAAAAAGGAAAGCAGAAAGAAAGTAAAACCCCTTAGTAAACAAAACTGATGCAGTCATAAATTGTTCCTCCAAGATAAGCTGATTGGAAAAAACATGTTTAGAATATAAAAGGCATAGTCACAAATATGTGAAACTGTGTTGCAGAAAGAATTGAAGCTGGCAATAGATTGATGCCTTCAAAAATAACTTGAAGGTGCACATAGGAGGCAAACTACATGACAGTTTCTTCCCACAAAATTTTCTGAATTACCTAAAGGAATTAAAAGAAGATCTTTCACAGTCAACATTACAGAAGTTACTCTAAGAGAACCAAATTCGTCTAAGAGCTAAGAATCCTGAATAAACAACTCCCTGCATTTCAAAAGATTGACATCATCACTTTTTGAGGAACCTAACAATTTCCTACTATAAATTTTCATACATTTTTCCACATATTTCTCATAACAAAAGAAAATAAATTTAAACTACTTCTATGTATTTTTTAAAAAAAACTAAATCTTAATTCTAAAAACTAAGGACCTTAGAGTTAAGACTGAAAATGAGATGTTTCATGCCTCAATAGGATTTGTAGGATAGGCCTAGCTCATTGGTCGTTGACAATCACTTTTTGCCTAGAAGGAGTCTACTCGATTTGGCTATGAAGGCCATAGCACCTAGTAATAGCACCTAGTAAGAGCTTGGAGTTATCATGCCAAGGCATTGGATACTACATCACTGACTGAGAAATTCTAGGTTCTATTATTACAACCTCCTTACCATTTTATATGTCAGCTTTCATATTTAAAGAGTCAAACAAGTCTATCTTTGACCGTAAATTTTTAATAGATGTTATAAACCTTTTGAATTATCATTATTGTGATTCATAGTACTTTTTACGTAGTTAACAAATATATAAATTTCATTTCAAAAAAATTGAACATTCCATGAGCAAATTTTCGATCAAACTTAAACTGTTTGACTCTCAAAACATAAAAGGTGTCATATTAATTGGGACAGAGAGAGTATTTCGCAAGTTTCTAGTTTGGATTAGTTAGTACAGGCCTAAAGTTTAACCCTGAGGGGTAGCTCGGCTGGTAAAGGCTTGAGGACAAAGTCCTTCAGGTCGCCAGTTCGAGCCCCAGCAGCGCCACTGGAGGCATTACAAACCAGACGCGTCTCCATGGCCCCATGAAACTAACCGTGGTGCACCCGCCTTGAAACAGCGGGACCCGGTGGGTACAGCTAGTCGGGTTCGCAAAGCGACACCCGAAAACCACGGCAAAAAAAAAAAGTTAAAGCCTAAAGCCCTTACTTGTACTCTTCCCTCTGGGGTTTGTTTTATTTTTAATTAAAAAGAACTAGCCAGACAAACCCTGCCTGGTGGATACACTTAAAAAAAAAGGAAGCGAGAGATAATCTGACTATCACGTTGTGAGGGAGCTAAAGGTGTTGAAGAGGGTTCAATTGAATCACCTACAACGGAAAATTACACAGTACAAATTAATAGTTATACATATATATCGTTTGATCCCTTTTAATAGTTAAGCCATGCACAAATATTCATTATTCTGAATTCCCTCATTAGAATTACTAGCTCCACCACGGCTATAAGGGACCCTAATCCCGTCATTATTTAGAAAACTGAATATTACAATACAGCAAAGTCATCTGATCACATTTCGTATCAAGTTCAGCCCTTTCAGCTATGAAAAATATCGCAATGTGTAATTCAGTTAAAAGGAATAATCAGAATAAAAGTCATAATTCATAATACACACACACATATATATATATATATACACACATATATATATATATATACACCAGGCAGGCGGCTCCTCCCTTGTGGGTAAACGGGAAACCCGACTCTACGAACCCGAGGAAAGGCTGCACAGCAGTAGTAGGGGCGTTAAGACCGGAGCTTTTTGTAGTGCTAGCAGGAATATATATATATATATATATATATATATATATATATGAAAGATGCAGGGATATGTAAACATTCATATTCATATGAATCAAATGTGTTTGCTTGATGCTTACGTCTTTGAATTGGAAGAGACCGAGGTCACCGAGGTAAGAAACTGTACGATGAGCGGATTCCAACGGGATAATCAATTGCACCAACTGCATTGGTTCAGATCGTAAAAGATCCATCGTCGGACAACATCCTCCTCCGTCTACCATTATTTGATTTTCTCAAAATGGTTAAGATTTATTAAAAATGTACTTTATGGAAAGTTTAATGCAGCTTGCTTTAACAATTCTTCCGATGAAATTACTGTCGGCGGAAATTCCATCGGCCGATCGATTTCTGATTGTAGCTTTCTCCGGTAGTCTTCTCCATTTGGTTATAAAGTCATAGTCCTCAAACAATTGAGATCTGCATTTTCTAAAACCATTTAAATAGGAACTTCTAAACGGCAGCGTTCTTATACCGCCTTCCGATTCTCCATTTTTCAACTTCTCTTTAATTACTACTGGGTTAGTTATTATATAATACTTTTTTATAATATAAAATGATGAGATAAGTTTGAAATTTTGTTTGCAGTATGATTTGTATTTTTTATATAAATATAAAAATCTTATAAATGATAAAATTATTGAAATGGATCTAATTGTTCATTCAATTTTATTAAATAAATAAAAATTTATCAAACTTTAATTCAATTAAAAAGTTTAACATAAATTATAATATTAGTCTTTAACCATAGACTATGACAATTTTCACTTTCGTATCAATATGGCAATTATTTATGCCTTATTTCACTTGTGTGTAATTATACATTTTCAGTGCATTAATTTCGTGTTAAAAATTAAAATATTGAAAATAGTGATTATCAAACATACATCACCAAATCTTTTTCTTATTAATATTAAATTCTTTAAATATTTTTACTAGCCAAACGTTCTTTTTTTTTATTCTCACTTTATTCTTATTTATATTCACCAAATCAATTTCTACTTTATTATTTATATTCACTAAATTTATAAGCATACGACTTTTATTTTTACAAAAGAAGAAGGATGGTTTCAATAATGTATTGTCTTCATTGATGTCAATTTCTACTTTTATTGTTGTTTAACACCATCAAATTTTACTTAATTACAACATAAACCTAGAAAGCAATCAGTAAAAGAAACCCAAATAATAACTATCACCATTCTATAACATAGTATTTTTAGACTTTGTGAGATTCAAACATTTAATTTTAACATTCAATTTTTTTATTTTTTTCTAAATATATTTACTTATTTGAAAAATACTATAGTATAACTTATAATAATTAATAATTTAAATTATTCAGTATGCGTATACAAAACTTAGCATAAACACAACTCATTTTGCTATGAAAATCTAAACATCATTACATAAATTGAGATGAAAACAAAATTAACTTTAAAAATTTCTTTAGTATGATTCTACATTCTTTGAAGAATAACTGATGGTAGAAATTTTTGGGAAAAAGAGAAAGTACCATAATTATGTTGTTAACATTGAGAAGAAAAGTATTGGGGGTGAAAAATTGGCAGTAGCAAGGGCAATAGTAAATCCTAAAATTAAGGAGCGGAAAGAGGAAAAAAATAACTAAGGAAATGATTTTAAGAAAATATTGGTTAATTGTCTATTACCTAGTAAATATCTGCTTGTTTACAATAAAGTTTCCATTCATAGACGATATTAGTTAAACTCGTTTCTTTTTCTTTTTATTATAAAAATAGCGGGTGATCCTTGAGCCTGTTTGATATTACTGCTAAAAATTACTTATTTTTTAAAATACATTTTTAAAATGATTTTTTAAAAAAACTGATTTTTATCAAAAGGAATTTGTCAAATGAAAAGCAATTTGTGCTTGACAAATTCATTTGAAAATTATTTTGATAAGCAAATCGTGTTTGAGTAATCTTTTTTTTTTCGATTCTCACTACTAAAAAGGGCAAGTATCAATATACGATTAATAGTAACATTATTTAATAGATAGAAACTATTTCAAATATATATTAGAATTTTTTTAATTGAATTAAAATATATATAATCAAATTTTCAATCAATATTATACATAAATAATAAATCAATTAAATATTAATATATAATTACATGATGTCTTAAATATAATTCAAAATATCAAGAAAAATAATTTCTAAAATATTTTCACAAATTAAACCACTATATAAGAAAATATTTGCCACAAAAATAAATAAAGCCTTTCATATTTTTAACACTACAAAAATATTGTTGTTACATTTATTTCGATTATGTAAAATAAAGCGTTAAATAATATATAAAATATAAAATAATAATAACGTATAAACATAAAAATAAAAAAAAATTATTGTATAAATATAAAATAAAAAAATTAATATCTTGAATGAAAGATAACCAAACTTATGAGATATGTTATTTAATTGATAAGGGATATATTAGTAAATATGTACATATGAGGGAATAACTTACTCTTCAAGAAAATAATTTCTACTTATGCTTTTGCTTTTTCAAAGAAACAAATTTTTTTAGCATCTTGCTAACAACAAAAAATTACTTCTGCTTCTATATAAAAAGAGTTTTAAGAATTTGTTAAATAATACTTTTTCAACAAAAATAAAAGTATTTTTTTTCAAAAAAAAAAACAAAACAAAAAAACTTTTGTCCTCCCAACAACGATGCAAAACGGACTCCCAATTCTGAAATAAAGTAGAAAGAAATAGTCTCATATCGCTCTAGATTTTTTTCCCCGTCTCAAAATCAATTTTATTAATGATGTTTACATGTGTTTCCGTACACATAGAGCCGGAATGGCCAAAGGTCAGGCAAAGAAAAACAACAATAAGATTGACCTCTCTGATATGAATGTCACGCTTCGAGGCTATCCACTAGACGCAACATGGAACCTAGAATCACGAGTGACCCTAAGATAATTCTGAGTCTGGCATATCACAAAAATACTGAAATACAACTAAGTAATCGGAAGCATAACTATAAAGTGAGTCAAGACTAAAAAATCTTTGAGTGAGAGTATAATTGAATAACAATGGGGAACAACCAAAAACCACTTAATACCGACTTTAGGTCTGAAAACCTCTAATATTAATGAGCTGCTTTTGGAAAAGTCCCCAGGTTGCTCTAAAAGTACACAAAAGTGATAATGATCTAACTAAACAAAAAAATATAAAGAAACATCCTCAAACTACGAGACTCACCACTGAAGTTGTTGAGTATGAGTCTAAACTTGAACTAAGTGCAATCAACCTACATCATACAACAATTTAGCGCAAAATTATATGTCATACTTTGAATGTACTGAGTTTGATGTACTAAGCATGCATGATATATATACTTAGTTGAACAACAAAAACTGAGCATGGAAATAGATATACCGAGACATAACTGAAAGCTGAGCAGGATCCAATGTCACGACCAGGGAGCACCCTCTAGACGTAACCGACATCTTCTTCCTCGAAGAGGACTTGGACTATCCATTAACCGTCATAACATATCATAGGTCGAAAATGCCAAAAATTTAAAACTTTTACATAGTGCGGTATACTTAGACCTCTCACTTATCATACATGAAGTTTACATAGACTGCTCGCTTATGAAGTTTACATAGACATCTCTTTTATGCAATATATCCAACTCATAAGACATAGTCTAATACTTTGTCTCACATTTAACCATTTAATAAAGAATTACAAAGTTGGGCATAGCCCTTACTTCAATACAATATGTCACATATAGACTTACAACAATAGTCTCAAATGATAAAGGAAGGAATAAGTGTCTTTAGACACAAACAACATCATAGCTAGAGTAGAAGAATGGCAACATCCTCAGACTTGAGGACTCATCAATAACTTGGAAAAGTTTCAAGTCTTCCTTCAAAATTGCCTCCTACACTTCGATGGCTCGAACCTACATCGTTTGGGAAAAGGGAAAAAATTTGGGTTAATACAAACCTAATGTACTAAGTGAGGAAACATATGCAATTAAAACCATTGAAATCATGCTTAAAGGGACATTTTGTTAAAAACCATGATCATTCACTTTTAATAGCCTTTATGCACATACAAGAGCATATACAAGCCAATAATCATAATATCACTTAAGACAAGTTCATATCCAACACAAGACCAACATTATCATAAGGTCATATTAACATGAATAGCTTCAACATAAAGTCATAACAACAATTCATGTAGTAGATTTTATAACATCAAAGCATATAAGACCTTAACTCACAATCCCCTCCATATCTTATAAGTGCAATGCTCATGTGAAGCCCTATAACCCCAGATAACCAAGTAAACTAGGCAAGAGACCATAAACAATTTCTACCTTTCATACAACATCATATTATGCATACTGATAATCATATATATCACCATATACCAATATCATGTTTATTACATAAATTCAACATCATGTAAAGTCAACATCATATTAAGTCAACATATGCATTTCATTCATAACATGAGTACGTAAGAACAACTCCTAGGACTCCCCTCAAGGTCAACTTGTTCCATGTATAAGTAAGGTCCCATACCCCTACATATACTAAGTAGAACCCCTTAAGTCACCCTAGTTAGTGTTAATTTATTACTTTCATTCATTCATTTTACTTTTGGGAACAATCACCTTAATTGACAATAGACCATGTGAGCTAAACATGAAATCCGGTGTCATGAAACCCTACACCTAAATACGGTGCTCTACTTGCCAAGGTAGAACCAAAACATGAACATAGCATTCTAGGTGGATCCACTAGCTAGTTTTCGTATGGGGGAAACATAGTTAAGGAACTACGAGATATGTGACCCTATTTATGCACAATTGCATTATAGTCTCCATCTCATCAGAACCATTTTGAACCTACCTTCCCTCATTGGGAAGAGACACCTCTCATATCTAGTTCGCTCGGTGCTAAGCTAAAGTCCCTTTTAAAATGTCTTTATGACTTTCTTAAATATAAAATCTTAATATAGGCCATAGGAGATTAACCTCCTCGTATAATCGTGTCATAATCTCATTAGGTACTTCATGAAAAATTTCTTTCATTTCAACCCTTCATTTGTGAGATCAACACATCATAGTCATATCATAATTGGGCACACAAGAGAAACACATTCATTCTTATGTGATCACACCCCTATTAAGATCTCATAATTCAACATATCCATAACATGCCATCATATTAATCATATCATCTTCCTAATCTATTCACATAATCGTACTTCAATACAACATCATCATCAAGAAATAACCATCATCATTGAAGTAGAGAACTCAAGATCATAAAGGTCTTAATAAATAGCCTCCAAAATCTCCTTCAAGATCTTACCCTCAATCCAACAATATTCATCCATAAATTTACTTATTATCACCATATAATAATAATCTATACATGAACTAAGTCAATTGCATCATCACTAATCAAATCAACCTTAATTCATAACCTAGGGTTAGGGAAAGGGGGTCAATCATAGTTTTTCATAAACTAGGTCAAAGACTAAGAACTACAAAAATTAACCAATAAAAATCATAATATATCAATATAAAACAAAGGAATTCAAAATCAAATCAAATTGAAAGATAATTTACGAAATTGGAAGAAAACCCATGTTTTAGATATCTTTTGAAAACCAATTTTGAAGAACGTCTTGGGAAAGAGATCCCAAGAGTGAATTGTCTCCATACCTTAGGATTCCTTGAATAATGATGGAGAAAATCTTGAGTCTTAGATCCTACCTTGAAGCTTGGTCTTTAATGGCGTATTTGGAATAGAGGGAGAAAGTGAGAGAAGTTAGGAGAATTCGGTTTGGGAAATGATGAAGTGTTAAGTTAGTCAATGACTTAGGGTGGCTTATATAATACTTAATCAACTAATTAAACCTGTACCTAACCATTAATTAATTAACTAATAACCCTAACTTAAACTAAAACTTGGCAGTGAAGTCGAGGTTCAAACCACAAATGCCCGTCTACGAGGCGTGAATCCAACCACGGACCATCCTAGTCTTCCGTGGTTTGGATTAGATACTTGGTTTTGAGATGTTTTTGGGAAATGTATAAGTGTCACCCAAAGACACCGTCGACGTAGCGTCGACCAAATGACGGCTCATTGTTTGGTCTCGTGGTTGCACACTGTCCAAAATACAAATTTTAAGGTCTATATATAGGGTCCTCGTTAAGGACCCTTAGGGTGGTCCTTGGGGAGTCGTACAAAGACTTTTTGACCCTAAAAAAACTCTACTACATTTTTAACACTTTTTTACCAAATTTTACTAAATTTTTACTCTTGAAACCCCTTGAAATATACCAAGGTACACTAGCTCATCTTTTACAGATCTCTGAACGTCTTGGTCATTTCTTTAAATGTTGACTCTAACACTTCTTAATTAGGTTAAATACATGTGTTTAGGCTTAGAAAGAATGTTTTAGAGCTTATTTCATCTAGTGAGGCTCTAGACTAGGTCATGGACTTTCTGAGTGTTACATCAAATGACCAAGTATTAATGATGAAGATAATATATTAAACTGAATACTAAGGTAAATGTTGCTACCATGGTCAATTCAATAAGCGTATGACTGTGTGAGGTACTATTAACTGACATAAATCATGCAAACTAAAAATGGAATCTGATGTATATTCCCTATCGAGAGGACTTGGTATACCCTGCCAAGGGTATAAAGGCATGATTGTGGCATGATCACTAAAACTGATGCCCAACTGTCACGACCCAAGGTATACCCTTGTTGTAAAATGAAATATAGGGCCCGGAGAGGACACATACAAGACACTTAGCATACATAGACATCAAGAGATTTTAAACTTCAATTCTGTCACACCCGGGTCTTTGACCCTAGATGAGACCGGCGTTGTTAACCTCTCAGAGGTTGCAGACAAGCCTCTTATTAGCTTTCATCACAATCATACAATTAAATTTGCGGAAAATGTAAAACTTTTTACACTTATAGAATTGTACTTAGACTTCATATAATTTCTGCATAAGAGTGATATACTAACATGCTCAAATTAAATAACAATCTATTGACAGATTGACAATTGAAATGAAGAATTCATCATAATATTAATAGTTGCCAAACCGGCCTTAATACAAAAGCTTGAACAAATGTTTGAAAGAAAATGATAGGGAAAACATCCACTAGCTATGTTTAATGCACTAAAGCTAGAATATAAAGCATAGGCATCTCGAACTAAAGAGGACCTACCAAAGTCTGAAGGTACTAGTCTAAACAGCTTCAACAGATCTTCAATCTTCTTCAAGGACCTGCACCTATAAAAATAGTAGTAGTATATGGGTTAATACACACTTGTACTAAGTATGGCTGTATGCACATAAACACATTAGGACTATGCATGATCAAGGAAAGCTCTTCTTATAGAAACATGCCATCTTTGGAAAGTGAAGTCACTTTAGTTTCCTAATTTGTTATTCATGAATCATTCTATGAATATGACATATGTTCATGCATTTAAATCACACAACTAATTTTTTATATGAGCATATGACCTTGGAATTATGAACATAATTATTAGAATAACTCAAGAAAAAATTAATATTTTTGCTCCCCATTAAGCCGAGAGCTCCCCTTCCCATACTTAGTTTATTATTTAGTCTTTTTTTTTGTTGTTTTTGTGTAGTTCAATGATCTCTTTCGATCCTATGTTTTACTTACGAGTGCAATGATTCATTGTAGTACCATTCCTACAATGAATCATGTAAGTAATCCAAAAGACTGAGGAAATGATTTGACTACCTTACTTACAAATTATTCTTTCCATTCTTACTAAATTGGGCATGAAGTCTTTATTAGCCAATCTTTGTTAGCTATTCCCACTATTTGATCATTTGCATAATATAAAGATTATTGGCTATGCCCATTATTTGATCATTGCATAGTATAAAGATTATGGGCTATGCCCATTATTTGTTTTACTCTCTTTATTGGCATATGCCAATAACTATTAAAACTTCATTCTTATCAAACATTGATGATTGATATTCTTATGCTTTTTCTTATTTAGTTCACTTTGAATTTACGTATCTTCTTCTTTGATCTCATGTTCACTTTGAATATACTTTTCTTAATTCTTTCTTACGATCTTAATGAAATCATTAGCATTAAACTGACTTAGATCATGTGAGCTAACATGAAATCCAGTGTCTTCCCCACACTGAAAAGAGGTGGTTCACCAGCAAAAGTGAACATAGATCATGTGAGCTAACATGAAATCCATTGTCTTCCCCACATTGAAAAAAGGTGGTTCACCAGCTAAAGTGAAAACAAATTAAGAGCATTTAACCGACATAGATCATGTGAGCTAACATGAAATCTAGTGTTATCCCCACACTGAAAAGAGGTGGTTTACCGGCCAAAGTGAAACTAAATATGACCTAGATTTCTTAGGTGGATCCACTAGCTAGTAACCTAGGTTGGAATAATAGCTCAAAGACTAGGATATTTCAGAGACCCTTATCCACCTTGGTGGTAGTCTCATCTCATGAGGCTTACATGTGCTTGCATGAGCTCATTGCTAGTCTATCGGTGATTAGCTCAATTTATCATACTTTACAACTTTTAGAGTTGACTCATACATTATGGAAGCTTGCTTCTAAAATGAGGTATGCTTAGCTCAATGGATGACTTGTAATCCCTTTCTATACTTGATGAATGTGAACTTAAATCTTACATTATCATTATGGTATTAATGAGACTTGTCTCACGATTTCTAACACCCTTTAGCTCAATAGATGAATTGTCACCCCTTTCTATACTTGATGAATGTGAACTTAAATTCCATTATCATTATGGTGTTAATGAGACTTGTCTCACAATTTCTAACACCCTCTTATGTGAGTATTTAACATAATTTCTTAGGTGCAAGTGAGACCTGTCTAACTTCCTTTAACACCACATTCTAGGTCAATTTCATAACTCATAAGCTTTTAGTTATTTCATTACTCACCTTATCTTGTTCAATGTAATTGTTAGTCTTGTACCATTCTTTATGAAAGTTATAAGGACTTATTCAATGTACTACTATGTTCACAAGTTCACTTAGATAGGGTATGTTGGAACTTATCCCAATCATTGGCATACCCTTGTTATGAGTTCATTGAGTTACATCTTGTCAAGTTAATATTTAACAAGTATTAATTAGTATGACTTGGTCATTGGACAACTCTATATCATATTTTGGAAATAATATTACTAGCCAATTTGTTGACATAAACCAAACTTTCACTAAACACTGGTCATGAGTATATCATTAGCCAATTCACTTAACTTCATGTATATACTATAGTAGTCTCATTATTTTAAGTAAGACAATTTTTAACAATTTCATCTTGTCAAACACAATTGGCATTAAAAATTTCGTATCTCATGTAAATAATACTCTAATCATATGGATCTAACTTATAGGTTTCATTCGACATTATAAAATCATAGAAAACTACACAAAATTATCAGTTAGAACCATATACCAACAAGATGCTCGAGAGTTGCATATACATACTACTAGAATCGGGAATAGGGAGAACTAGGGAGATGACGATTCAACTTTCATATGGAACAACCCTAGTTTTGGTTTTCTTGAATTCAAAACGTTTGAAAAGCCTCATGGAGAAAGGAATACAAGAGATAAAATCCATACCTTACTATAGAATTGAATCTACGAATATTACCCTGTACTTTTCACGAAAAATCTTGAAGAATAGCATTGAAATCGCCTTAAAAGAACCGATCTGTTTTTTAGTCGTTTGTTCACTGTTTTTTTTGCAATTGTAAGGTTTCCTAACCTAGTTAAACTTGTGTTTAAGTCTTAGGAACTGAATATTGACTAATTCAATTTAGGCTAAATAAATTTATTAAATAAATCAATAATCTAATTACAAAAATTCCCCTCCTAAATTGACTAAAAGTAGGATAGCATTTGACTTAGCCAAATTCTGAAATTTTTATAAGGGTCTCGACTTTGAATAGGAATTTAAAATAATTAATTAAGTTGCTAATTTAATTAATGAAGTGACCTAGGGTAATTAGTAAAGTACCTCTAAGTCACTAGGACCATAACTAACCCCTTTGGACTATCCTAGTTTAGGTACTAGGATGTTTCTTTAGTTAGTTACTCGGCTAGTGTCACCCAGTTAGGTCTTAGTATTTTGGGAACACTAGTTAGTTATTTTAGTTATTCCTAGGTAAGTTAGCTATTTAGGTAAGTTAGTTAGATCCTAGAGTTGGTTAGGAAGCTAAACCTGACGTGGCTTTACCCGTTCGCGCCCTGCCCCCTAACCGCCCTAGCTGAATTTGGTTAGGCTTGGTTTCTAGTCACTTTGCTGGTTAGCACATGTGATGCTGCACATTTCTTGTCCAAGGAACCTCACTATATCCTTGGGCACTGCTTAATCTACATGATCATTTCAAATGATCATGTGCTATGGTGCCTAGACATGACACTTGGATGCCTTGTACCTAATGTGCTAAGAATCAATCATTTTAGCTTAGGGTTTTCATTGCAGGTACAATTTCTAAACAAGTTTGGATTGGAACATTTGAACATCAAAGTATATCTTAATACCTAGAAATTTGCTAAACATCAAAATGTATTTTTAGTTACTTGCTAATACATAGAAATAGGCTAACACCCTTAAGCCAATATTCTCTAACATGCCCATATTACTCAATATTGGGCCTTGGAATGCCTATGTACCTCAATACATATTCTTAAAACCTAATAGACCCTTCGCTAGACAAGTACATTTTCTGGAATGTTACATTATCCCCCCTTAGGAACATTTTTCCTCGAATGATGCTACGCATCATTTTGATTCAAAGAGGGTATTTTCGAAAAACACATCAACATACTTGAAACTTTACTCTTTGTGAATATCTGATTCACAATATACTCTGGATGATGCACATCACTCAAAGCTTATCTAAGCTTCATATCTGAGATTGAGGAACTTCATTCTCAACCTCACTATAACTCAATGCACATCACAACTCATGCGACAAAAAAATCATGTCAACGCTTTACAAAAATAGCAACATGAATGCAATCATGAACTCATATAAACTCATATAGTGAAAGTATAAAACACACAGTTATGGACTTAAAACACCAAAACTGACTAATGCACTAAAATTTAGAGTTTCTTAAACAAAATCAGACGTAGGAAGAGTATATCTAACCTCAAGAACTGAACAAGTGAGGGTAACAGGATCTTATGTCGGCTTTGGCCTCCCATTTTGCTCCCTCAACAAGGTGGTTCCTCCATAACACCTTTACAGTGGCAACTCCGCGTTCCTCAACTGCTTCACTGTGCGATCTAAACTTTCAATTGCAAATTGTTCATAAGAAAGGTTCTCATCGACTCCTAACCCCTCAACAGGAAGGATGAATGTTGGATTACCTAGACAATTCTTAAGCATCGAAACATGACACACTAGATGAATAGAAGCCAAGTTATTTGGTAACTCCAGTTCATAGGAAACATTCCCTACTCGCTGTAACACCTCATAAGGACCTATATACCTTGGACTCAACTTCCCCTTCTTACAATACTTCATCACCCCTTTCATGGGTGATATCTTCAGGTAGACTTGATCACCTACCTCAAATTCAAGATCCCTCTTCCTATTGTGAGCATAGGATTCTTGATGACGGTAATCAGTAGCCAATCTATCCCTAATCATTCTTACCTTTTCCATAGCCTCATGTATGATCTCAGGTCTAAGGATGGAAGACTCTCCTACCTCAAACCACACAACTGGGGACCTACATCTCCTGCCATACAGTGCTTCAAAAGGTGCCATCCCAATACTGGAATGGTAGCTATTATTATAAGAGAACTCAATTAGTGACAAGTAATCATCCCAACTCCCCTTGAAGTCAATGATACATGCTCTCAGCATGTCTTCAAGGGTCTGAATGGTACAATCTGCTTGTCCATCCGTCTGAGGATGAAAAGCAATACTGAGATTCACCTGTGTACCCAAGATCTTTTGGAAAGATCTACAAAAGTGAGGAGTGAACTGGACTCTCTTATCCGGAATGACAGATAACGGGATCCCATGACACCTCACTATATCATCAATATACAGCTTGGCATAATCTTCGGCTCTATCAGTAGACTTCACATGAATGAAGTGAGCAAACTTAGTCATCCTGTCAACAATGACCCAAATGGAATCATGTAGTTTCCTGGTCCTGGGCAGACCAACCACAAAGTCCATATTAATAGACTCCCACTTCCATGTTGGGATCTCAATCGACTGGGTAACACCTCTAAGCTTAAGATTTTTGGCCTTAACGTGTTGGCAATCGGGACACTCCTCCAGAAACATAGAAATATCTCACTTCATACCTTCCTACCAATAGATCTCCTTTAGATAATGATATATTTTGGTGGAACTTGATGAATGAAATACTTGGAGCCATGAGCTTCTGCAATAATATTAGTTCTCACATTATCAATATTGGACACACAAAATCTGCCCTGGTATCTAAGCACACCATTCTCCCCTAGGAAGAATGATTCATTCAACTTACTTAAAACTGAGTCTTTCAACTCCATGAGCACTGGGTCGAGATGCTTCTTATCTTTAACATCTATGAAAAATGAGGATTCAAATCTGGAATGAACTAAAACACCCCCGCTTGGTGTATTTACTAGTCATACACCTAACCTAGCCAATTGGTGTACCTCTTTAACCAACTCTTTGTTCTCATCATCAATATGAGACACACTGCCCATGCTCAATCGACTCAAATCACCGGCCACTACATTGGCCTTACCTGGGTGATAGTGGACACTCATGTCATAATTATTGAGCAGCTCTAACTATCTTCTCTGATGAAGATTTGATTCTCTCTATGTAAGAACATACTGAAGACTTTTATGGTCAGTAAATACATCAACATATACTCCGTATAAGAAATGTCTCCAAAGTTTTAATGCAAATACCGATGCAGCTAACTCAACATCATGGGTATGGTAATTCTTCTTGTGGAGTTTCAACCATCTTGATACATATGCAATCACATTTCCATCCTGCATAAGAACACATCCCAAACCTACTCGGGAAGCATCAGAGTATACCACATACCCTACACCACTTCTCGACAATGTGAGAACTAGGGCTGAAGTGAGTCGGTCTTTGATCTCTTGGAATCTCTTTTCACAAGTTTTGGACCACTCAAACTTCTCCTTCTTCTTTGTTAAAGTTGTCAATGGGGCAGAAATAGTAGAAAAACCCCTCAACAAACCTGCGATAGTAATTAGCCAAACCCAAGAAATTCTGGTTGTCTGTAGGAGTGAGGGGTCTCTGCCGATTCTTTACTACCTCAATCTTTTTCGGATCAACCTCTACACCGTGGTTGGAAACAACATGACCAAGGAAGGTCACTAATCTCAACCAAAACTCACATTAGCTAAATTTCACATACAACTGATGTTCCTTGAGTACTTGCAGTGTCATTCTCAGATGTTGTTCATGCTCTTTTCTGATCTTTGAGTATATCAGGATGTCATCTATGAATAATATGACAAAAGAATCAAGGTATTCATGGAAGACCCTATTTATAAGGTCTATAAACGCGGCTGGTGTGTTTGTGAGATTAAGTGACATGACAAGAAACTCGTAATGACCATACCTAGTACGGAAGGCAGTCTTAGGAATGTCCTCTTGTCTCACTCGAAACTGGTCATACCCTGACCGGAGATCTATTTTAGAAAAGAAACTTAAACCTTGGAGCTAATCAGATAGATCATCAATTCTGGGATGAGGGCATTTATTCTTTATTGTGACTTTGTTAAGTTGACAATAATCGATACTCATTCTAAGAGTTCCATTCTTTTACTTAACGAACAACACTGGAGCACCCCATGCAGATATGCTCGGCTGGATGAAGCCCTTATCAGGTATATCTTTTAACTGCAACTTCAACTCTTTGAGTTCATCTAGAGGCATTCTATAGGGAGGAATGGAAATTGGTTTTGCGTTGGGATCTAAGTCAACACAAAAGTCAATTTCACGTTCAGGAGGGATTCCTGGTAAATCCTTTTGAAAGACATCTTGAAACTCATTCACTATGGACACAGAGTCTATGGAAGGAACTTCACGTTTTAAGTCTTTGACACTGACTAAGTGGTATAAATACCCCTTATATAACATATTATTAGCTTTAAGATGGAAAACTATTTGGCCTATTGGATTTGAACTACGCCCTTCCTGTTCCAGGTCTAACTCACTAGAAAAATGATACCTTACTACCCTGTTTCGACAGTCTATGGTAGTATTTTTTTATGGAGCCAATCCATACCCAAAATTATATCAATGTCAAGCATGGTTAATTCTATTAGGTCAACATAGGTAACTCTATCAAGAACAGTTATTGTGAAATCTCTATATACTCTTTCAGCTCTAATGCTGTCTCCTATGGGAATACTAACTACAAAAGGTTCATGCAAGATCTCAGGACGCAAGTCAAATTTACTAGCTACAAAAGAAGTAACAAAAGACAAGGTGGATCCTAGATCTAACAATGCATACACAGGAAAAGAAAAGACATGTGAGTTACCAATGACTACATCGACTGACTTATCCTGCTCCTCTCTACCTTTCAAAGCATAGAACCCGTTCCTCTTTGGAGGCTCGACTACAGCAGTAGGATTAGGCCGAGGCTGAGTATCTTCCTTGGCCTGATTTTTTTCACATGTGGGCAGTCCCTAATTATATTCCCACTCATGCCGCACCTATAGTAGGCATTAGTACCTACCAAGCACTCACCTCCATGTAAATGACCACACTTACCACACGACTTTCTATCATGCTGGGCATTTCTATCATTGCCTTTCTTGAGGACAGACTTGCCCCCTCTAGCATTAATGTTCCTTAAAGGAGTAGGATTACTTGAGTGTTGGTACCCCTTCTTGAACTTGGGCCTATCCTGGACTCCAAACGAACTCCTACCAGTGCTAGAACCATCCTGATCTGCCTCTCTTCCTCCGACAACTCTTCTCCACCTGCTGTGCATGTACCATCAACCTACCAAGGTCCATGATATCATGTAACGTGGCTAACCAACATTAATCCTCCAGATCCTCCGATTCACCAGTCACAAACTAGCTCATCTCATCCCTGCTATTGGACACCAGCTAAGAAGCATATTTGGAAAGCCTAACAAACTTCAAGGAGTATTCCTTGACTGACATACCTCCCTGATGTCAGTTGATGAAGTACTAAACCTTTGCCTCTCTCTTCTCTCTAGGAAAGAACTTCTCCAGGAATGTAGTCTTCAGAATGTCCTAAGTGATGGGGACTTCTCCTGGTGCTCGGCCATCTACCCACATCTTTTACCATACCTGAGCCACATCCTTGAGTTGATATGTATCCAACTCAGCCTTCTCCTCTTCATTAACACCCATAGCATGGAGAATCTTATGGACCTCATCCACAAACTCCTGGGGATCCTCATTGGTTTTGGACACAAAGTAGACTTAAGGATTCATCCTGGTGAAATCTCTCAGTCTACTAGCAATGGTGATAACATGTGGGTTCTCCTTGGGAGCACCCTCTCTAGTGGCCTGGGTTGTGATATCCTGTGCCTGAGTAGTGATGGCTTGGGACATCTGAACCAGTGCTGCTCTCACTTCTCCATTTGTTAATGCAGCTCGGTTGACAGGCAGTTACACTCTAGCAGCTGGGGCTTAAGGAGGAGCTTGGTTTCCCCTAGCAGCTGCTTCTCCAACTCTCCTGCCTGCTTTTCTTCTTGTTTTCATTTTTCTACATGCACACACAAGAAGGAATTTAGACGCTAGAATGACACAAAATGTCAAAACTCTACACATCATGATAAAGAGTAGAAGAAGGGAAAATTCTTTACATCACTAAGTCTCTAAGTCTTGGTTGTGGTGCACTTCACAACCATAAGCTACAAACTACGCAACGTGGTTGTTTTGAACCTTAGTTCCTAGGTAATTTAACCTCATGCTCTAGTATCAAGTTTGTCATACCCGAGTCCTAAACCTTACACAAGACCAGCGTCGTTTACCTCTCAGAGGTCGCAGACAAGCCTCTTCTTAGCTTTCATCACAATCATACAATTAAATTTGCGTAAAATTTAGAACTTTTCAAACTTATTGAAGTGTACTTAGACTTCATGTAATTTCTTCATAAGAGGGATATATAACATGCTCGAATTAAACAACAATCTATTAGCATATTCATAATTGAAATGAAGAATTTGTAATATTATTAATAGTTGCCAAACCGGCCTTAATACGAAAGCAGGAACAAATGTTTGAAAGGAAATGCTAGGGACAACATCAACTTGCTTAAGTGTAATGTACTAAAGCTATATTATAAAGCTTAGGCATCCTCGAACTCAAGAGGACCTACAAAAGTCTGGAGGTACTAGTCTAAATAGCTTCAACTGATCTTCAATCATCTTCAAGGACCTACACCTATTAAAATAGTAATAGTATATCGGTTAGTACACACTTTTACTAAGTATGGGTGTATGCACATGAACACATAAGAACTATGCATGATCAAGGAAAGCTCTTCCTATAGAAACATGCCATCTTTGGAAAGTAAAGTCACTTTACTTTTGTAATTTGTTATTCATGAATCGTGCTATGAATATGACATATTTTCATGCATTTAAAGCACACAACTAATTTTCTATATGATCATATGACCTTGGAATTATAAACATTATTTTAGAAAAACTTGACCAAAAATTAATATTTTTGCTCCCCATTAAGCTGAGAGAACCCCTTCCCATACTTAGTTTATTTTTTAGTCTTTTTTTTGTTGTGTAGTTCAATGATATCCTTCGATCCTTTAATTTACTTACGAGTGCAATGATTCATTGTAGTACCATTCCTACAATGAATCATGTAAGTATTCCAAAAGACAGAGGAAATGATTTGACTACCCTACTTACAAGTTATTCTTTTCATTCTTGTTAAATTGGGCATGAAGTCTTTATTAGCCAATATTTGTTAGCTATTCCCACTATTTGATCATTTACATAATATAAAGATTATTGGCTATGCCCATTATTTAATCATTGCATAGTATAAAAATTATTGGATATGCCCATTATTTGTTTTACTCTCTTTATTGGCATAAGCCAATAACTGTTAAAACTTCATTCTTATCAAATATTGATGATTGATATTCTTATGATTTTTCTTATTTAGTTCACTTAGAATTTACATATCTTCTTTGAAATTACATATCTTCTTCTTTGATCTCATGTTCACTTTGAATATACTTTTCTTAATTCTTTCTTACTTTCTTAAAGAAACTATTAGCATTAAACTGACTTATATCATGTGATCTAACATGAAATCCAGTGTCTTCCCCACACTGAAAAGAGGTGGTTCACTGGCTAAAGTGAACATAGATTCTGTGAGCTAACATGAAATCCATTGTCTTCCCCACACTGAAAAGAGGTGGTTCACCGGCTAAAGTGAAACCGAATCTAGAGCATTTAACCGACATAGATCATGTAAGCTAACATGAAATCTAGGGTCTTCCCCATACTGAAAAGAGGTGGTTCACCGGCCAAAGTGAAGCCAAATACGACCTAGATTTCTTAGGTGGATCCACTAGCTAGTAACCTAGGCTGACAACATTGCTTAATGACTAGGAGATTTCAGAGACCCTTATCCACCTTGGTGGTAGTCTCATCTCATGAGGCTAACATATTCTTGCACGAGCTCATTGCTAGTCTATCGGTGCTTAACTCAATTTATCATACCTTACAAGTTTTAGAGTTGAATCATACATTACGGAAGCTTGCTTCTAAAATTAGGTATGATTAGCTCAATGGATGACTTATAATCCCTTGCTTTACTTGATGAATTTGAACTTAAATCTTAAATTATTGTTATGGTGTTAATGAGACTTGTCTCACAATATCTAACACCCTTTATCTCAATGGAGGACTTGTCACCCCTTTCTATACTTGATGAATGTGAACTTAAGTCTTCCATTATTATTATGGTGTTAATGAGACTTGTCTCACGATTTCTAACACCCTCTTATGTGAGTATTTAACATAATTTCTTAGGTGCAAGTGGGACTTGTCTCAGTTCCTTTAACACCACATTCTAGGTAAATTTCATAACTCATATGTTTCATTACTCACCTTATCTTTTTTAATGTAATTTGTAGTCTTGTACCATTCTTTATGAAAGTTATAAAGACTTATTTAGTGTACTACTATGTTCAAAAGTTCATTTAGATAGGGTATGTTGGGATTTGTCCCAATCATTGGCATACCCTTGGTTATGAGTTCATTGAGTTACATCTTGTCAAGTCAATCTTTAAGATGTATTTGGCTTACAAGAAAAATCATAATTTACATTGGCCATATAAGATTAATATGACTTGGTCATTGGCCAACTATTTTTTTTTTGAAATAATATTACTAGCCAATTTATTGGCATAAACCAAACTTTCACTAAACACTGGTCATGATAATATCATTAGACAATTCAATAAACTTCATGGATATACTACAGTAGTCTCATGAATTTAAGCAAGCCCATTTTTAACCATTATATCTTCTCAAACACAATTGGCATTAAAACATTTCTTATCTCATGTAAATTATACTCTAATCATACGGATCTAACTTATAGGTCTCATTCAACATTATCGAATCATAGAAACCTACACATTATGATCAGTTAGCACCACATACCAACAACATGCTCGAGATTCGCATATACATACTACTAGAATCGGAAATTAGGAGAACTAGGGAGATGAAGATTCAACTTCCATTGGGAACAACCCTAGTTTCGGTTTTCCCGAATTCAAAACGTTTTAGAAGCCTCCTAGGTAAAGGAATCGAAGAGATAAAACCCATACCTTACTTTAGAATTGAATCTACGAAGATCACCTTGTACTTTGCATGAAAAATCTTAAAGAATAGCCTTGAAATCGCCCTAGGAGAATCAATATGTTTTTCAGTCGTTTGTTCACTATTTTTTTTGCAATCATGAGGTTTTTTAACCTACTTAAACGTGATTTTAAGTATTAGGAACTTAATATTTACTAATCTAATTTAGGCTAAATAACTTAATTAAATAAATAAATTAGCTAATTACCGAAATTCTGAAATTTTCCTAAGGGTCTCGGCTTTGACTAGGATTTTAAATTAATTAATTAAGTTGCTAATTTAATTAATTACGTGACCTAGGTTAATTACTATAGTACCCCTAAGTCACTAGGATCATAAACAACCCCTTTGGACCATCCTAGGTTAGTTACTAGGATGTTTCTTTAGTTAGTTACTCGGCTAGTGTCACCCGGTTAGGTCTTAGGATTTCGGGCACTCTAGTTAGTTTATTTTAGTTAGTCATAATTTAGTTAGATAGTTAGGTAAGTTATTTATAGCCTAGAGTGGGTTAGGAAACTAGGCCCCATGTGGCGTTACCCGTTCGCGCGCCTGCCACTTATCGCCCTAACCGAATTCGATTGGACTTGGTTGCTTGTCTCTTGGCAGATTAGCACAAGTGCTTGCATATGTGTTACACATGTTCTTACACATGTGTTTCTGCTCATTTCTTGTCCAAGGACCCTCACCATGTCCTTGGGCACTACTTAATCTACATGATCATTTTAAATGATCATGTGCTATGGTACCTAGGCTTGACACTATGATGACTCGTACCTAATGTGCTAAGAATCAAAATTTTATCTTAGGGTCTTCATTGCATATACAATTCCTAAACAATCTTGGATTGGAACATTTGAACATCAAAGTATATCTTAATACCTATAAATTGGCTAAACATCAAAGTGTATTTTAAGTTACTTGTTAATACTTAGAAATGTGCCAACACCCTTAAGCCAATAGTCTCTAACATGCCCAATATTACTCAATATTGGGAATTGGGATGCCTATGTACCCCAAAACATATTCTTAAAACCTAATAGACCCTTCACTAGACAAGTACATTTTCTGGATTGTTACAAATTCATATCAATGTTAAGTTGAGATAGGATTTCTAATCTAAGAATCCTTCATTTGAGAAAACCTTTTACATTCACATGTTGAGTATTATGTGAGAAATCTTTTCACAATAATAAACAACAATAACATTCGAGATATACTCTTGACGCAACTTATATCATATTTCATAAAATTTCACAAAAACATGCATATCTTCATAAAATCCCTTTTTATAGTTTAAAATCTACTTTCACTCATCATAATCTAGAAAACATGGATGAAATATTGGTTCATAAGAATTCATGTTAAATGTATGGAGTTATCTCAATTCATACATAATAGTTCATAAAACAGTCATCATTGAAAGGAATACATGACAAGGAAGAAAATGCTAACTTCAGTTGGAGAATTTTTAACTCGTAAATTGGGGAATATAGGCAATCTATGAAGGAAAGACCTCCACAGGTAAAAAATGGCACACCTTAATGCCAAAAGCTTGAATTCAATGGTGGAAATGAAGACTTGACTTAAAATCCTAGTCTTCTTCTTCATATGCTAAGAGAGTAATTTTCAAGAGGATGATTTACACAAGGTTAACTGAAAGACTGGAGAGATACTATTACCTTTAGCTAAAACTGAATCAGAAAGAAAGAGGTGAAGATACTTTACCATCACAAAATCTACTTACCAACTAGCTCATTCTTCGGATTGACTCTTCCACAAAACTTTTTCTGACGCAACTTCGTTATTTCTCAATCTTCAAACCTGACGGTGAAAAATCTTAACTAGAATATCTTTGAAGGTTAGGCTATCCTTCAGAACCACATTTTCTAAAGGTACTATCGAGGTCAAATAAACTTTCAACATGGAATTGTGAAAGACTAGATAAACCACTGCTAGTTCTGTTGGCATATCTAACTCATTAACCATGTTACAAACCCTTTTCAAGATTCTGCAAAGGACCTTCATACCTAGGACTAATCAAGGCTACTTCACCTAATTTGAACCAACCAACCGGTGACCTGCATCAACTCCCATAGAGTGACTCATCATGGGCCATCCGTTATTGTAAGCAAACTCTATGTGAGGTAGGTGATCATCCCGGTTACACTTGTCATTGATCATGCAAGCTCTCAACATGTCCTATAAGGTATGAATAGTATTCTCTACTTAGCCATCCGGTTGGGAATGAAATATATACTGTGATTTACTTGAGTACCATAAACTTTCTAAAATAACTTCCAAAAATGAGATCTAAACGGAGGACCTCTATATCAAATTATAGATAAGGGAACCCTATGCAATCTGACTATCCAGCTAATATAGAGTTTTGCAAAGTCTTCCGTTGAATCTATAGTATTGAAACAAGATGTAGGCTGACTTAGACATTGTGTACTACCATCCAAATAGAGTTATGTTGTCTGCGAGTACGAGGTAAGCCCATGGTTAAATCGATGTCATCACTTCCCACTTCCATGAATGAATGCTAATATTTTGAGTCTCCTCTATTGGTTTTTGATGTTTTACTTTAACCTTTTGACAATTAGGAAACTTAGCCACAAAATATTTGATGTTCCTCTTCATGCCTTTTGATATACCATGGTTTCACGGTATTATTAATACTTTTTCCTTAAGTTTAGTGTGTCCAAAATCCTTTTTGTGCTAATTTTTATATAAGACTCTCTTTATGTTGCAGGAAATCTGTCCAAAGATTAATGCGGAGATTTTGAGTGAAGAAATGTAGAAGAGACCACCTACGGAGCTTGTGATGGTCCGTCGTGCTTGTGACGGTCCGTAGGTGGTAGCGTAGTGCAGCTGCTGAAGGAAGATGGGGAAGTCTGACCAAGTGTGGGGTTACGAAGCTTGTGAAGGTCCGTCATGTCTATGACGGTCCGTCCTGCAGGTTCGTCATGAAGTTCAGGGAAGTAATCCCAGTACTCATATTGCACGAGTTGAAGTGTTTTGGAACAAAGACCCTCGACGGACCGTTGTGCCTATGACGGTCCGTCATACTTGCCGTCGAGGGTAATGAAGAGAGTAACAGAAGAAATTGCACAAGTATGGGACGATGGAGTCCATGACGGTCCGTCATGACCACGACGATCTGTCGCGAGGTCCGTCGACCAAGCCGTGTTTTGGCAGATTTCCAGCAAATAGAGTCCTTGTTTAATAAAGTTTTTATTTTTTATAAATAGTTCGAAAAACCTCGTTTTTGAGGTTAGACTCCATATTGTTAGACTCCGTATTGTTAGACTCCGTATTGTCATACTCTATATTGTTAGACATCATATTAGTAGACACTGTATTGTTAGACTTTTGAGAATCCATAGACTTTTTGTGAGATTATTGATTACTTTGAGATTCTTGCAAGTGATTATTGGTGATTAATAAAACAAACTTTCGGATTTTACTCTTTCTCATTGAAGTAAGTACATGAATTCTTATATCATATATTTGAATATTGTGATTATGACTATGGGTAACCAAACTCCATAACTAGGGTTGTGGGAACCATAGGCAGAGAATGAGGTAAACCCTAACTAAAACAACAATTCTAGAATAGTGTCTTCCATGTATTAATAATTCTTTCGCTTAGAAGTATTTTTAACGAATGTCCAATGTTAGAACTCGCCTTAATGCTACTTACCAGACCAAGGAGGTAGATAATAGGAAAAGAATTATCAACATAGATTTAGTGTATACTATCTAATAAGCTAGTATTGACTGGTACGAGGTAATAACTTAGTCAAATATCGAATACGATGCTTAATATGAGGTAAAGATAAGGGTTAGGAAAGCAACACACGTAGCCAGACCAAGGTGCGGAGTGAGATTTTCTAGATGCCAGACCAAGGATTTAGAAATACATAACTTATCACTTTTCATGCAAGATACTAGGAAAGAATTGTTATAGTTAGAATTATAAAGTTATGAACCTGTGGGGAACACGTAAACCCTAGTTACTTTGATTAATTGATTAAAATCCAACATTCAAAGCTGTTAAGTGTCTCTTTCAATTTAGGTAGTTATTTTCATTCATTTTGAAATAGAAACCCCCCTTTTATTGTTTTTACTTTCCAAGGAAGTATTTGACTGAAAAAAGTAATAATAGATTGAAGTTAAGTCTAGACTATCTTCCTCGTGGGAACGATCCCAACCTCACTAGTTGGGTTATTTACTTCACACGACCGCTTTACTTCTTATTTAAAAAGTAAGTTTGAGCGTATCAAATTTTGGCGCCACTGCCGGGAAAAGTAGCTTTTAGATTAACTTGAACTTATTACTATAGTTTAGTAGATATTTTCTTGATTTTACTTTGTTTTATTGTTTTTGATTTTTTTAGAACTGTCCTCCTTGTATGCCAAATACACGGAGAGGAAGAGAACCTTTGTTTCCCTACGATGACAAATTAGAGCGTACAATGCGCTATATGAATCAAAACTTGGGAATAAATGATTATGATACGAACCAGAACATTCCAACTCCGATTTATGTTCATGGTCAGTTGTTACCCAATGCTCCGGGTGAACACCAACAGAGGGGACAAAATCCCGCTCCATGGCCCCAAGCATACTATAGAGGCTATGATAACATAGCAGACTCTGATGGGCCACTGGTTTTGCCTCCTCTACCCACAGGCCAAACTTTTGTGGTAACTAGTAGCCTGATGCAAATGTTCACTACCAAAGGTTTGTTTTCAGGGATACCCTCTGAGGATCCACATGCCCATATAGCTAAGGTAAGGGCAGTGTGTAAAAGCTATGTAGGAAGGCCTGATTTGGATTTAGATGTAATAGGGCTCATAGTTTTTCCTCTCTCACGACGGGAGAGGCTTCTATATGGTTCACTGAGCTCCCATACAACTCAATCTTCATTTGGAACCAACTAAGGGATGTTTTCTTAGCATGCTACTATCCGGTCTCCAAGAAACTAAACCACAAAGACAACGTGAATAACTTTATGGCACTACCAGGAGAGTAAGTTAGGAGTTCTTGGGATAGATTCACCTCGTTCTAGAGAAGTGTCCCAAATCACCATATAGATGATGAGTCACTGAAGAAATACTTCTATCGGGGACAGGATGATAATAATAAAGCAGTGTTGGACACTATAGCAGGTGGATCTTATGGGGAGTGTCCTTATGCTGAGATTGCTGAAAAATTAGAGAAAATCTCCCGGAATAATAAAGCTTGAAGTACTAGGAAGTCAGATACTAGGAGAAACACCTTCGCAGTGTAGTCCACTCACAACCCAGCCACAAATGAGATTCGTGAAGAAATGGCTCAGATGAGAACTGAGCTTGGGTTGGTACTAAAACATGTCACTGAGGGTGCAGAAAAGATAAATGCAGTCAACTACTTGTATAAACCACCATCTCCTAATGATGAATGCTATTATGCGGAGGACACCTATGCACTAAATGAGTAGACGGGGGGTTTCCGACCAAGCTCCCAAGGCTCAAATCAGGATAATTGGTGCCAAGGTCAAGGGAACCAAGGTCGAAACTATGGTAACTACAACCGTGAGGGTCAATATGTCCGAGATGGAAACTACAACCGCGACAACAACTTCAATAGGGGTAACTACGGTAACAGATATGATAGGAACGGGCCCTATGTCCCTCCCCAAAATTGTAAAGTTACTCCTAGGGATGGTGGAGAGAGTATGGCGCGAGTTGAGGATATGTTGCACAAAATGATGAGGAGGTTCGATGCTAGTGATGAGCACATTAAAGATTTAAGGTGTGATTTAGCTAGTATTGGGCAAAAATTTGATACACATGCAATATAGATTAAAAAGATCGAGTTGCAAATGGCCCAATTATCTGCGACAGTGAACACATTGCAGCCGGGCACTCTTCCTAGCAGCACTGTCCAAAATCCAAAAAATGATGCGCACTGTATGACAATCACTACTCGGGGTGGTAAGCAAAACATTGACCCACCTATGCCATCTAATGAGGAAAATGTGAGAAAGGATGATGATAAGGTGGTAAATGGTAGTGGTGAGGAAGAAGAGAGAAATAGAAAAGATGAAGAAGTCCCTATTAAGGTAATTCCCATTCCTAGACCCCCCCCTTCCTTCAGAGATTAGTGAAAGAGACCGAGGATGGTAAATATCAGCGTTTTATAACAATGCTGAAGCAGCTCTCAATCAATGTCCCTTTGGTAGAAGATCTAGAACAAATGCCCTGTTATACCAAATTTATGAAAGATCTGGTCACCAAGAAAAGATTGGTCACTTTTGAGGATGATGATAGACTTCAGCATTGTAGTGCTATTGCTACAAGGTCCCTCGTACAAAAGAAAGAAGATCCGGGTGCGTTCACTATTCCTTGTACAATCGGGTCATTACATTTTGCGAAAGCATTATGTGATCTGGGGCAAGTATAAATCGCATGCCCCTCTCAATCTACAAGAAGTTGGGTTTGGGGGATCCAAAACCCACTGCGATGCGACTACTGATGGCTGATCGGACAGTGAAAAGGCCTATAGGGATACTCCATGATGTGCTAGTAAAAGTGGAGTCATTCATCTTTCCGGCTGATTTTGTTATTCTTGATTGTGAAGTCGATTTAGAAGTGCCTATTATTCTTGGGAGCCCATTCCTTGCTACAGGTAGAGCCTTCGTTGATATGGAAAAGGGGCAGATGAAATTTTGGTTGAACAATGAAGAAACGACCTTCAACGTGTGTAGGACCATAAGGCAGAGTGGTGAGCTCCAATCAGTATCATCAATATCCCACAAAGAAAAGATGAAGAAAGAGAATGAAGAAAAAAGTGCAAAACAAGAGTTTATGGTTGGGTATTTGGTGCTTGTAGACAGTTTTGGGGTGCCTTGTCTTCCGAGCAAGCTCAAGTCCAAATGGACTGGCCCTTACTTGATTACCCAAGTATTCCCTCATGGAGCAGTTTGGTTAAAAGGGAGTGTGGTTTAAGATGAATAGAGAACGAATAAAACTGTATTTTGGACATAAAGCATCGGGGAATGAAGTGATAGAGGCATACCATCTTGATGAAGTCTGAGTAATCAAGTGTCCCCAGTCGTGCCGTGACATTAAATCAGGCGCTTGTTGGGAGACAATCCAATACTAATAGTCTTCTTAGTAATGGTAGCATTATTCTACTAATGGGTTTTCAAATGTGCAGGCACACCACCAGGAAATTTTGCAGAAAATTACTCTGCAGCAGTCACTGACGGATACATCGACGGACCGTTGCGCCTGCGACAGACCGTCGTATGCCTCCGTCGTACCAGGTACGTTTTTCTGTTATTTTTAAACTAGGGCACACATGACGGAACCAACGACGGGTCGTCACAACTGCGACAGACTGTTGTCGGGGAATCGTCGCGTGATTAATGAGGCGTACCCGACCCGACCTGGTTGGAGTTTATTATAAAATGTCACCATTTAAACTCCCCAACCCCTCATTTCACCCCCATTCCTTCATTACTCCTCCCATTGCCCTCTCTTTTCAACTTCCACAATCTCTCTTTCTATCAACCGATCATTGCCCCCCCCAACATTCTCCAAAGCCCTAAAAGTTATAATCTACAAGTCGGAATTGCTTCTGTGGGTGTCTTCTTGGTCACCGAGTACTTTCCCATCTTGTTTTTCTCCAATTCTAAGGTTTGTGTCTGTAATTTCTACTCATTTATCTTGCATTTTTGTTTATTAATTATTATTAGCTTAGTTGTTCATGATATGTTCGTTTCTTTTATATAAGATTCTGTCTAATCTAGGTTAAAAATGTTTGAAATTGCCGTTTTTAAAACCCTAGACATAGGTGCTTTTCCATTGCTAGTTTCCTAGGTAGTTGGGTTAAACAAATGTAGGTCCAAAACACTACAAGTTCGATTTGGGTTCATCGGGGATGAATGGGGTACCCCAATTCTGTCACTGATCTGCTGAACAAGACCCTGATGGCGGACTGTCGTACCCACGACGGACCGTCACAGGGTCCATTTCAATAGCCCTAACACCCAATTCCCATTTGTTTTCTAAATGTCCCCCAACGGACATGTGACGGACCGTCGTCTTCATGGTGGTCCGTCCTGCACAACTTTTAGTTGTTAAAGACCCTATTTCTAAGGGTCTCTCTCCATTTTCTCTAAGTGTCCTTTAACGGACACATGTGACGGACCGTCGTCGTCACGACGGTCCGTCCTGCATGACCGTTATGACGGTTAGAGACCCCTCTCCAAAGGGTCTCCATATTTGTTTTCAAAGTGTCCTCTAGCGGACACCTGTCATGGACCATTGTACCTGTAACGGTCCGTCCTGCATGACCATTATGACGGTCAGAGACCCCTCTCCTAAGGGTCTCCATTTTTTTCCAAGTGTCCTCTGACGGACACCTACGACGAACCGTCGTACCTGTGACGGTACATCCTGCACATACCGTCATACTAGTAAGAGACTCTCCTTCAGGGTTCTCCATATATACATAGTCTAACTAAGACACGACGGATCCCATGACGGTTCGTCATATTCACGACGAGCCGTCACCTAGCCCGTCGTGTTTCACTGTTACTATAGAAATATCATATTCTTTTAATTTTTTGTGCGGTTTTGCTTGTCTTGTTTGCCACTACTCGTACTAATATTGATCCTTTACAAGAACTATCTACTATGGCACCCAAGCAAGAATGAATCTATGCACGCGGGCGATCGAAGTCTATCGCCCCATCTGCCCGCATGGTCATTGGCTCTGATGATGAGCGTGACCCCGAGTATGTGCCCCAGGCACTTCCACCCCTTCCCGTGCTACACGTGCTCCCAGAGCCACACCCAAAAAGGTGGCGTCCGGCGTAGTCACTGCCTCCCAGTCTGATGAGGAGCGCACACTGACCGTCACACCATCTAGATCAGCCACAAATGAAGAAGGAGCGTCTGGCTCCTTAGGAGTATCGTGGTCATAGGAAGCCTCCGTCTCTACTGAGGTTCCCGCACCCGCCACCGCTGCAGCGTCGACCTCGTCTCATGAGGCTGACAGTTTGGAATCCACATCAGGTTCACCAGCTCAGGCCCCCACCCCAGCCACTGACCAGCCCAACCGGTGGTGTGTCGATAAGCAATTTAAAGTCTACTCCAATGCCAAGTTCCTAACTTACAAAGGAGTTATGACTCGAACACTCACCTTGGAGCGGCGGGTTCTTACAGAGAGTCTCCCGACGATGCCTAAGATCCATAATCTCTTCACCAGGCATCGCCTGGAGTGGACAGCATGTCCGTTGGGACGTTACAGTGAAGAAATGGTCCGAGAGTTCTACGCATCCTAGGTAGGGACTCTCCGATCACAGATAGATAGGTGGGCTGCCCCCGCCAAATAGGCCCCACTAGAGCAGGTCCGAGTACGGGGCGTGCAGGTTGACATTTCCCTGCCTGCCATCCGCTGGTTTTTATATGGCGAGGGTGTTGATGCTACTCGGACCCCTCTCACTGCCGAGTTTGACTACCGATGGCAGATTATTAAAGATGGACAGTTCCTCTGCGAGCCATCGCTGAGAGAGACCACCAAGAGGTGGATGGCCCTGCACCTGTCAGTTGATGGAGAGGGTGCCGGCAGGATGACCGAGCCAAAGGGGGACATCAAGAAGGCCAACCTCACTTTCACGGCGAAGTTCTTGTGGCTGATTGTCCGCCACTACCTTTCCCCCACAGCCGCTGATAATATCGTTACATGGGATCGAGCAGTGTTGATGGTGGCGATGATAGCCGGGTTCGAGGTGGATTTTGCGTAGCTTCTACAGGCAGTCATGCACGAGAGGGATTTCAAGGTCACTACTACTTACCCTTTCCCGCGCATGATCTTTTCTCTCTGCAGGTCCGCAGGTGTGCCTATATGGCACGTGGATCAGCTCAAGAGCCCACATGGCATTGTTGATGTCGGCCTCATCAGAGATGAGGACAATGAGTTGGCTCCATGTAGAGGGCCCCATCCAGAGCTGCCCCCACTTGCCGATGATCTTGCTGATACGGTAGCCCAGGCTCGCATGGCTACGCAGGTGGCGTCCACTGACACTACCCCGGTCGAGTCTATCCCGGGTAGTAGCACTGCCCCGAGCTCCTCTCGCACAGCCCCTCTATCCCCGCTTGCTAGGGTCCATAAATTAGAGGCGCAAATGGCTACACTTCTACATCATATACAGCCGTGGATGCAGAAGTCTATTACTGAGTCAGAAGATCGCCTAGAGCGGAAAATGGTCCAGTATACAGAGTGGAAGATCGCTGAGGTTCACCAGCACTTGGACGCCTTTGAGTTGAGGGTGCTATCCCGTCCAGCCCCTCCGATGGATGTGTCGACTCTTCAGGCTGCGGTCGACAGCTTTGCACAGATATTGACACGATCTTAGAGGCTAGGGTGCCTGAGTCTGAGGCCCTTTCTGTATAGCTTGCTGAAGACACACTGTTGGCGGCCCTATTCGCGACCTCAGAGATTCCACCACCTCCCCCTCGAGAGCACGCCAAGAGGCGTAGGGGCCGAGCAGAGGACGAGGCGCGAGCAGGAAAGAAGGAGCGCCGTCAAATGGAGGCTGCGAGGAGAGCCTCACTTGATGAGGAGGAGGCGCACAAGATGAGAGAATCAGAGTTAGCTGCTAGGGCGTCTAGCTCCCGAACTGTGGAGATAGCTGGAGGCACTAGTGATAGTGCGGTTGTTGCTGAGGACACCACTGAGGGTGTCCAAACTGTAGAGGACGTGGGTTCCGAGGAACCAGACCCACCAACTTGCAGACCGACGGCGCTTTGTGCCACAGGTTTGCTTCACCTACCACTCTAGTATTTAATTTTTTTTTATGAATTGGGGACAATTGCATGTTTTTTTGTTGGGGGTTGGGTAAATGGAAAGTGAGTGTTAGGGTGATGTCTGAGTAGCCCAATTCACTATCCTCTTTTGGGGTTTTCTTGCCTGTGTTCTTTTTCCCTAAAAGACTGATTACTTTTTCTGTTGAACCGACATGTCTATATCTTTTGTAAATAGTTTAATTCTGGAGCATGATGGATAAAATAATATCCTGATAAATTGGAAAATGATGCACGACTAGGCATAGTAACTGATAAATGTGTGGCTCTAAGCATGACATAGAGGTACACCATTGCATTACCCTGAGTCTAAAATTCAAACTAGGTGTCTGATAATCCGGTAGAGTGATGAGATGTCAAGTGAGTGTGAGGAAGATTTTAATAGTCCACTATTTGTAATGAGCTAGAACTTGCCTGATTAGTCCTGCTAAAAGTAAGCTGTAATAAACAATTAGGAAAGGATCATAGGCCCTTATTCAATATAGCCCATTTCTAGCCTATATAAAAGAAAACCAAATGACATTAGTCCTTTCTTTAATCCAAAAAATCTGAGCTTAAATTAGACCTTTCTTTTTCACCCCAACTAATGTTTTCTGGGAACAATGTGTGGGCCCTGTTCCCTCCTTGGACATGTGCACCTCAGCTTATGCCAAAAGCATAAGTTGAGGGTGGCTAATACAGTAAACAACCTTCGTTATGGCCCTGACCCAACTTTGGATATTGTGTACCTTGACTCATGGCAAAGCCATGAGTTGAGGGTGGCTATTATGAGGAATGCTCTGGAAAGTGGGGTTGAAAGAACAAAGAGAGATAAAGAACAAAAGTAAAGTGACTCAAGAATAAGTTGAAAGAAAAGTAAAGAAAAAGAAAAATATACAAGAAATACAAGCAAGAAAAGAAGAGAGTCACTCACACAAATGAAGAAAGAAGAGAAAATGGCAAGGTGAAAGAATATGAGAAACTGGGCGAGACAAAATGATAGAAAGTGGTAGGTTTAGACGATATGTCAAGGAGGGAAAAAGTCATTAAAGTATACCTAAATATACCCTACCTGACCCTGAGCCTATGTTACAAGCTAAGAAAGTCCTACCATGATCCTAAGGGTTGTATAGCGAACCTAAGGTAGTGAAAATAAGGGCAAGCTTATGGAAATAGGTATGAATGAGTGTGACTTTGTTCTGAGAGCGAGTGTTGAAAAGTAATCCTTATACTCAAACTGAAATCATTGTGTGAAAAATGAGGATTTTGTTTTAAAGTGAGGACACTAGTTGAAATACCGGAATTGTTAGCATCTCGGTGAGAAATTGAAGAGGATAGGTGTTAGTGCATGGTGAGTCTGTGTCATGTTCTGATCCCACACAATTCAATCCTAATAGTGATAGTATGCATAGATTTGATGAGATTTATCGGGGTTGATAGCCAAATGATTGCAAAGGATAAAACATGGATACTATTGTACAAAGATTTTGTATTGAGTCATAATGCGTCGCTTGAGGACAAACAACAAATTGAAGTTGAGGGTGTTTATATACCATGGTTTCACGGTATTATTAATACTTTTTCCTTAAGTTTAGTGTATCCATAAGCCTTTTTGTGCTAATTCTCTTTATTTTGCAGGAAATCTGTCCAAAGATGAATGCGGAGATTTTAAGTGAAGAAATGCTGAAGAGACCACCTACGGAGCTTGTGATGGTCCGTCGTGCTTATGACGGTCCGTAGGTGGCAGCTTAGTGCAGCTGCTGAAGGAAAATGGGGAAGTCTGACCAAGTGTGGGGTTACGAAGCTTGTGACGGTGCTTCGTGTCTATGACGGTCCGTCCTGCAGGTTCGTCATGAAGTTCAGAGAAGTAATCCCAATACCCATATTCCACGAATTGAGGTGTTTTGGAACGAAGACCCTCGACGGACCGTTGTGCCTATAACGGTCCACCATACTTGCCGTCAAGGGTAATGAAAAGAGCAGCAGAAGAAATTGCACAAGTATGGGACAACGGAGTCCATGACGGTCCGTCGTGACCACGACGATCCGTCACAAGGTCCGTCGACCCAGCCGCGTTTTGGCAGATTTCCAGCAAATAGAGTCCTTGTTTAATTAGGTTTTTATTTTTTGTAAATAGTTCGAAAAACCTCGTTTTTGAGGTTAGACTCCATATTGTTAGACCCCGTATTGTTAGACTCTGTATTGTTAGACATCATATTAGTAGACACTCTATTGATAGACTTTTGAGATCCTTAGACTTTTTGTGAGATTATTGATTACTTTGAGATTCTTGCAAGTGATTATTGGTGATTAATCAAGCAAACTTTTGATTTTACTCTTTCTCATTGAAGTAAGTACATGAATTCTTATATCATATATTTGAATATTGTAATTATGGCTATGGGTAACTAAACTCCATAACTAGGGTTGTGGGAACCATAGGTAGATAATGAGGTAAAATCTAACTAAAATAACAATTCTAGAATAGTGTCTTGCATGTATTAATAATTCTTTCGCTTAGAAGTCTTTTTAACGGATGGCCAACGTTAGAACTCGCCTTAATGCTACTTGCCGGACCAAGGAGGTAGATAATAGGAAAAGAATTATCAACATAGATTTAGTGTATACTATCTAATAGGCTAGTATTGATTGGTACAAGGTAATAACTTAGTCAAATATCGAATACGATGCTTAATATGAGGTAAAGATAAGGGTTAGGAAAGCAACACGTAGTCGGACCAAGTTGCAGAGTGAGATTTTCTAGATGCCGGACCAAGGATTTAGAAATACATAACTTATCACTTTGCATGCAAGATACTAGGAAAGAATTGTTATAGTTAGAATTATCAAGTTATGAACCTGTGGGGAACACGTAAACCCTAGTTACTTTGATTAATTGATTAAAATCCAACATTCAAAGCTGTTAAGTGTCTCTTTCAATTTAGGTAGTTATTTTCATTCATTTTGAAATAGAAACCCCCCTTTTATTGTTTTTACTTTCCAAGGAAGTATTTGACGGAAAAAAGTAATAATAGATTGAAGTTAAGTCTAGACTATCTTCCTCGTGGGAACGATCCCAACCTCACTAGTTGGGTTATTTACTTGACACGACCGCTTTACTTCTTATTTGAGAAGTAATTTTGAGCGTATCACCTTTCCACCAATAGACTTAAGAATATTTAAATACATCTTAGTGATACAAGGATGAATAAAATATCTAAAGTTGTGGGCTTCTATAAGGACCTGCTTCCTGAACTCAGTCACATTAGAAACATATAATTTACCATGGTAATGAAGTAAACCAGTCCCCCTTGGGAGAAAACCTCCTTTCAACTAAAATAACATAGGATCACTATCTTGGTTCCTTTAACTCCGCTACCAATGAAGATCATGAACAATTATGAAATAACAAACCACCATCTTGCGTGTTTGTAAGGAATAGTTCTAAGCAATTGAGCCGGTGAACATCTTTGTAATTCTTTCTTCCTTCCTCAACATGTGACGTACTACCCATGTATAGTCTACTAAGGGCATCAACCACTTTATTGGCCTTACACTAATGGTAGAACACATTCCTGTCATAGTCTTTGAGGAATTCAAGTAATCTACTCTGACGAATATTCAAATCTTTATGGGTGAACACTTACTGGATGCTCTTATGATCTGTGAATATATCAATATGATCACCATACAAGTAGTGTCTACAAATGTTTAGGGAAAATATTACGTCTGCAAGCTTGAGGTCATGAGTTAGGTAGTTTTTTTTCATAAAACTTAAGTTGTATAGAATCATAATCTATGACCTCACCTTGACGAATCAATACACAACCTACGCTGACCCTAATTGCATCACAATAAACAACATAACCATCCGAATCATCAGGTAGAGTCAAGATAAGAGCTGTAGTCAACGTGGTCTTCAATTCTAGGAAACTTTTCTCACACTTATATAAGCACTATAACATGATCGTCTATTGAGTCAACTTTTTACATGGGGCAATATGGATGAAAATCATTCTAACAAACGTCCTACAGTAATCGGCCAAACCTAAGAAACTTCTGATATCAGCCGGAGAGGTGGGTATGCCCTAGTGTTATACTATCTCAATTTTCATAGAATCCACATGAATCCGTTTGTTGGAACAAAATGATCAAGGAAAATGACTAACGGTAACCAAAATTCACATTTGCTGAACTTAGCGAATAACTGATGATCTTTGAGGGTTTATAGAAATTTACTTCCTCACTTTGAGAATAAATGAGTAGATTAACAATAAAAACAATGACAAAAGGGTCCAAATACTATTGGGAAAAGGTTTAAAATTACCCCTCAACTTTGTTTTATCGATTGACTTTACCCTTGCCGTTAAAAATAAGTTATTTTTACCCCTGTGGTGAATAAACTTATTAGATATACCCCTCATTAGATGGAAAGCCCTGAATAATTTAAAATTACTTGATTTTACTTGAATTTGTCCATTTTAACCCGACTCGACCCACTTAATAATATAATTTATTTCTTTTATCCAAATCATATTTGTTTTCCCCACTACCACCACTAAAGCCACCACCCTCTCGAGATCTCCTTCACCATTTTTTACCCCAAAAATCATTTTCCATATACCAAACACCCTAAAGACCAAAATTTTAGTGTGTAATATGAAATAAGAAATTATAATACCAAATAAAAAAAGGTTAGAAGAAGCATATACCTATCTTCCTCCATAGAGAATTAATGCACATAGTTGAACAACAGTTTCGACTGGAATTTATCTGTAAAACAAAAAACAAAAAAATTGATAATATTTTTCACTTTCTGAAAAAATGTAAAAATTATTTCATCAAAAATAAAACTCAAAAAAAAAATCTCGTGAAAAAATGGATCGGCTCAAATTCGATGCCTGATCAAATTATGCGATATCTCACTAGAAAAATCAACTTAGCTAACCAAAACTGTGAGTGGTATTACTCTTTGTTTGATTACTCTAGGTTAGAGGTATTTTAGGGTTTTCCATCGACATGGGTGGTGAAGAAGACCTCCGAGAGTTATATTATTAGGTGGGTCGGATCGAATTAAAATCTGATTATTTAAGTAAAATATGATAATTTCAATTGATTTGGGGTTGTCCATCGAAGGAGGGGTATATTTGTTAAGTTTATTAAGAAGAATATAATAGTAACTTGCTTTTAATCGCTGGGATAAAGTTAACCAATAAAATGAAGTGGAGGGGTAATTTTGACCCTTTTCCCAATACTATTTGAATACCATTTTCATGGCGTCTTAGAAAGATGAAGGAGCATTCGTTTGTACAAAATACATAACTACAAATTTATACAACCCATACCAAGCCCTGAAGGCTGCTGTCGGTATGTAACTATCTCTGACTCTAAGTTGATGATAGCTGGATTTGAGGTCCATGTTAGAAAAAGTAGCACCGTTAATTTTGTCGAACAAGTCATCATATCTCACGGATGGGATATTTATTCTTAATTGTGAATTTGTTAAACTAACGATCATTAATGCACATTATGAGATAATTGTCTTTATTTTGCATGAACAACGCTAAAGCACCCTATGGAGAGATGCTCGGTCTAATGAAGCCCTTATCTATAAGGTCTTTGAAATGTTGTTTAAATTCCATAAGATCATTTGGAGACATTTTCTAAAGAGGAATCTCAGTAGGCTGGATATCAAGAAGGAGAAATATTCCAAAGTCGATTTTACTTTCGGGAGGAACTCCGAGAAGACAAACTAGAAATATTGTTGGAAACTCATTCACCACTGGTACTGACTCAAGAGTTGGGGTTTCACAATTTGAATCCTTAAATCAAACATGATGATAGATATATCCATTAGAAATAAGTTGTCACGACCGGGAGCACCCCCCATACATAACCGGCGTCTTCGTCCTCGAAGAGGACTTGGACTAGCCTTAGCATTTGTCATAACATATCATAGGTCAAAAATGCAGAATATTAAAAACTTTTACACAGTGAATTATACTTAAACTTCTCACATATCATATATGGAGTTTACATAGACTCCTCGCTCATGAAGTTTACATAGACTTCTGGTTTAGGTAATATAACCAATACATAAGAAATAACATAATACTTTGTCTCTCATTAAACCATCTAAAAGAGTATTACAAATTTGGGAATAACCCATACACAAATACAATATGCCACATATCGTCTTATAAGAATAGTCTCAAGAATTGTAAACAAAGGAATAAGTGTCTTCAGACATAACATCAACATAGCTAGAATAGAGAAATGGTAACATCCCTAAACTTGAGGACCTATACAAAATTTAGGAAATAGTTTCAAGTCTTCTTCCAAAGTGGCCTCCTATACTTTAATGACCCGAACCTACATTGTTTGGGAAAAATAAAAGAATATGGGTTAATACAACCACATGTACCAAGTATGAAAACATATGCAAGTAATACCATTGAAATCATGCATAAATAGGACATTTTGTTCAAAGTCATGCTAATTCACTTTTAAAAGCGTTTATGCACATATAGGAGCATATACATGTCAATGATCACAATATCACTTAAGATAAGTTCATAGCCAACGCAAGACCAATATTTGCATAAGGTTATATCAACATGAATAACATCATATTAAGGTCATATCAACATGAATAACTCCAACATAAAGTCATAACAACAATTCATGTAATAAAGTTCATAACCTCAAAGCATATAAGAACCTTGCTCACAACCTCTTCCCAAGCCTACAAGTACAATGCTTATATGAAGCTCCATAACCCCACATAATCAAGTAAGCTAAGAAAAGACTATTAACAATGTCTACATTTCATATATTTTCATATCATGCATATTCATCATCATATACATCAACTTAGACCAATATCATATACATCACATAGAGTCTTTAATTCATATTATAAGTACATAAGAACAACCTCCTAGGAATCTCCTCAAGGACAAATTTTGCAATGTATAAGTAGAGTCCCATACCCCTACCTACAGCGAGTAGAACCCCTTAAGTCACCCTAGTTAGTGTTCATTTCATTACTTTCATTCATTAATTTTACTTTTGAGAACAATTGACTTAACGGACAATAGACCATGTGAGCTTAACAAAGACTTAGTGTCATAAAACCCTACACAAAAAGAAGGTGCTCTAGTTAACAAGGTAGAACCAAAACATGAACATAACATTCTAGGTGGATGCACAAGCTAGTATTCCTATAGGGGAACACATAGCTAAGGAACTAGGAGGATATGTATTGATCCCTGTATATTCCCATTAGCATTGGATTCCTTATTTCATGAGAATCATTGTGAACCTACCTTCCCATATTCGGAAGGGACACTTCTGATATCTAGTTCGTTTGGTGCTAAACTAAAGTCCCATTTTAAAAATATCTTTAAGCCTTTCTTAATAATCATATCTTAATATATGCCATAAGAGACTAACCCCTTGTATAATAATATCATTTGCTCATTAGGTATTGCATGATAATTTCTTTTCATAACAACCCTTCAATTGTGAGATCAACATATCACAGTCATATCATAGTAAGGCACACAAGTGATTCATATTCAACCTATTATCATCATACCTTTAACATGATCTCATAATTCAACATATTCATAACATGTCATAAAATTCATCATACCATCATATTCTTAATCTATTTACATATAATATTTCAATTGAACATCATCATCAAGTATTATCCATTATTATTGAAGTAAAGAACTCAAGATCATAAAGTCTTACCAAATAGCCTTTATAAGCCTCCTTCAAGATCTTACCATCAATCCAAAAATATTCATCCATAAATTCACTTATTATCATGATATAATAGTAATATATACAATCACTAAGTTAATTGTATTATCACTAATCCAATCAGCCTAAATTCATAACCTAGGTTTAGGGGAAAAGGTTTCAATCATTAATTCTTCCATAGAACTAGGTCAAAGACTACGGAATACAACAATTAACCAATATCTAATAATAATATATCATTAATAATCAAAGGAAATAAACATCAAATGAATTTTAAAGATCGTTCTCGAAATTGGAAGAAAACCCAAATTTTAGACATTATTGGAAACCAATTTTGAAGAGCCTCTTGCGGAAAAAGATCCCAAGAGTGAATAGCTTCCACACCTTAGGATTCTTTTTAGATTGATGGAGAAAATATTGATTCTTGGAGACCTAATCAAGATTGGAATAGGTCTTCAATAGGGTCTTGGAATAGAGAGTAAAAGTAGAGAGAAGTTGGAGACAATTGAGTTTGGGAATAATGAGGTGTTGAGTTAGTTTAATGAGGGTTAAATCTTATATAGTACCCTAACTAACTTAATTATCCACCCCTTAACTCTTAATTAATTAATTAAGTAACTAACTAATTAACCCAACTTAAACTAAAACTAACCAGTGAACTCTCTCTCCAAATGACGGTTTGCCGTTTACACCCTGTCGTCCAAATGATGGCTCAATCCTGTCACTCTGTCGTTTGTGCCAGAGAGGGGGTTTTGGAAGAAATATTAAAAATGGATAAGTATTCACAAACGACCACCATCAACGGCTCGCCGATTGGTTCCATCCTTAACCACTTCCAAATGACATATTTGGGGTCAAATGTTAGGGTCCTCTCCAAGGACCCTTAGGGTGGTCCTTGGGGATTCGTACCCGGACGTTTCAATCCTAAACACACTCTAATACATTTTTAACACCTTCTTACCATATTTTACTAATTTTTGACTCTTAAAACCCCTTGAAACATGCAAAGTCACAGTAGCTCACATTTTACAATTCTCCAGACGTCATGGTCCTTTCTTTACGTTTTCACTCTAGCACTTCCTACATAGTTTCAACATATTATTTTATATTTTAAACAGTGCTTGAGAGTTTAGTTCATCATGTAAGGATGTAGACTAAGTCATGGACTGGAGTGTTACATTATCCCCCCCATTCATCCCTGAGTGACACCTAAATCTTTTTATAGGGAGAATATGAGACTCAATACTAGCAGCCCAACCAACAACAACATCAATAACATAAAATCATTATAAGTCACAACCCATAGATTAATTCACAACTCAAATTATAATTTACCACATATAAGAGCTAAACATCACAACATGAAAAACTACCTTGTCAATATAAACACGAGCTCAACATAAACATCAAGAGTCACTTAGGGAATTTTTATTGTCAAAACACATTAAATATGCTCACTACCATTTCACAAAGGCAACTATACAAATAACACAAATAAGTGCATGTTAAGCAAAAGAGCATTTCTCCATGAAAACTCATTTTTAGCATGACCCTTTACAAGTATGCACATATTAGCAAAACAAGAAAAATTATAAATTATTCATTATTTCATTTCAAGAGGATTACTAATCTCAACTTTGGCTAGAATTTTGAGGATAAAGATGAGGGTAACGGAACTTCATGTCATCCTCGAACTCCCATGTTTCTCCCTCAACTAGGTGGTTTCTCCATAGGACTTTTACAGGGACCACTTCTTTGTTCCTCAACTTCTTGACTTGGCGAATTAGAATTTCAACCATAACCTCTTCATATGAAAAGTTCTCATTCACACCTAACCCATTAATTGAGAGAATGGATATGGGGTCGCCAATACACTTCTTAAGCATAGCGAAATGGAATAAAGGATGAAGAGGGACTAATTTGTTTGGCAGCCCCAACTCATAAGCAACCTTCCCTACCTGTTTCACTATCTCATAAGGACCCACATATCGGTGAATAAGCTTCCCCTTTTTAACAAATCTCATCACCCTTTACATGGGTGAAATCTTCAAGAATACTCTATCACCTACTTAAAATTCAAGATCTCCTATTTGATTGTCGGCATAGGATTTTGGTCGACTATTGGTTGTTTTCAACCTATACCTTATCATCCGAACCTTATATAAGGCCTCATAGATTATTTTGGTTCCAAGGAGTTAACACTAACCAACCGCAAACCACCCAACCAGAGACCTACATCTCCTACCATAAAGTGTTTCAAAAAGTTCCATGGAAATACTTTAATGATAGCTATTATTATAGGAGAACTCAATCAACAGTAGGTGATCGCCCTAATTTCCCTTGAAATTTATCACACAAGATCTTAACATACTTGACAATCCGTTTGAGGATGAACAACGGTGCTAAGCTTCACTTGAGTACCTAGCCCCTTTTGAAAAGACCTCCAAAAACGAGAAGTGAATTGGGCACCTTTATCTGAGATAATGGAAAAAGTTATACCATACAAACTCACAATATCATTAAGGTACAACCTAGCATACTCTTCCTCCGAATAATTAAACTTGACAAGAATAAAGTGGGCAGATTTCGTCCATATATCAATAATCACTAATATTAAGTCATTTTTCGTACGAGTTCGAGGCAAAAGTACTACGAAATCCATATTGATATATTCCCACTTCTAATTAGGAACATCCATCACTTGAGTTAAACCATCCAGTCTTTGATGCTCGGCCTTAACTTGTTGACAAATAGGACACTTAGCCACAAACACTGCTATGCCCTTAGACCATCCACATCCGATATACACAACCTACATTGGTACCTTAGTACACCATCCCCCCTCGGGAGAATGACTCATTGAACTTGCTGATAACCAATTTCTTCAACTCTATCAATAGAGGGTCAAGGTGTTGCTTAGACTTTATCTCCACCACTAAAGATGATTCGAGTGATGATGAACCATAGTCCCTCTTTTTGGAGAAGCTTCCAACCGAGCACCCAACCAAGCCAATCTATGCACCTCTTTCACTAACTCTTTCTTATCATGGGGAACATAGGCTACACTACGCATTAACATTCAATCCAAAGCATCCGCAACCACATTGTCTTTGCCTAGGTTTTAGAGGACACTCATTTCATAGTCCTTCAAAAGTTACAGTAACCTTCTTTGTCAGAGATTCAACTTATTTTGAGTGAACACATATTGAAGGCTCTTTTGATCGGTAAATACATCCACGTGGACACCATACAAGTAATGCCTCCATATGTTCAAAGCAAACACTAAGGCCGCTTATTCAAGATCATAAGTTAGATAGTTCTTTCATGCACCTTGCAATGTCTAGAGACATATGCTATCACCTTACCATTTTGCATGAGGACACAACCCAAACCTACTCTAGAAGTGTCATAATACACTATGAACCCTTGAGTACCCTCTAGAAAATTCAACACCGGAATGGTGGTAAGATTATGTTTCAACTCTTGGAATCCTCTTTCACAAACTTCCATCCACTTAAACTTAGCATTTTTTTGGGTTAAGGTAGTCTAAGGAGAAGTAATGGATGCAAACCCATAAAAAACCTCTTATAATACTCGGGTAAACCCAAGAAACTTCTAATATCGGTTGGATTCAAAGGTCAAGGACAACTCTTAACCGCTTCCGTCTTCTTCGGATTAACTCAATACCCTCACTAGACATGATGTCACCAACAAACACAACCGATCTCGACCAAAGTTCACACTTAATAAATTTAGCAATGAGTTGTTGTTCCTTGAGGACTTGAAATACCAACCTCAAATGACCCATGTGATCATCCTCACTCTTAAAATACACCAAGATATCATCAATGAAGACAATTACAAAGGAGTAAAGGTAATTCTTGAACACTGTATTTGTAAGGTTCATAAAAGCCGACAGAGCATTAGTGAGAGCAAAAGGCATCACCATAAACTCATAATGACCCTACCTAGTTTGAAAGCTGTTTTAGGTATGTGTTCACCCTCACACTAAGTTGGTGATACCCAGCCTCAAATCAATTTTAGAAAAGTAGCTTGCCCCTTGGAGTTGATAAAACAAATTGTCAATCCTTGAGAGAGGGTACTTGTTCTTTATGGTAACCTTATTTATTTGACGATAATTAATGCAAATCCTAAGGGACCACACTTCTTATTAACAAATAACACTAGAGCGCCCCATGAAGAAATACTAGGCCTTACGAAACCCTTGTATAATAAGTCTTTGAGTTGAAGTTTTAGCTCTTGCAACTTGACTGGGGCCATCTACTAAGGAGGGATTGAAATAGGCTTAGTATTCGGTAACAAGTCTATACTAAAATCTATTTCTCGTTCGGGAGGAATTATGAGTAAGTCATCGGGAAAGACTTCCGGAAAATCCTTCACTACGGGTACCGACTCTAATGGAGGAATCTCAGACTCAAGATTCTTGACCCTCACAATGTGGTAGATAAACCCTTACAGGATTTTAGACATGAAATGATTAGACCTCTAGGGATTGAGTTACCCCTCTTTCATTCTAAGACGGGTTTATTTAGAAATTTGGAACGTAACTACACTTGTTCTACAATCAATAGAAGCAAAGCAAGTGTGCAACCAATACATTCCCAACATGACATCAAAATCAACCATACCGTGTTCTACCGAATCCACCAATGTAACTCTATTGGGCCATGACATAGGACAACTCCTAAAGATTCTCCTAACCATAAAGGAGTCACCCACGGGGTAGTAATCACAAAAGGTTCAATTAATATATCGGGATAATCATATAACATTTTATCTTCTAATGGAGTTACAAATGATAAAGTAGCATCGGGATCAAGTAAGGCATATACATCTATAGAAAACACTTGTAACATAGCGGTAACAACATCGATAGAATCCTCTTGTTCACCTTTAGAGCGGAGAGCATAGAAGAAGTTCTTCTTAGGAACATCAGGATTGGGACCGCTTGCTTGAGCTTGGATACACTTCTTTCATCTAGCCTTAACCATGGGACAATCCCTAACCTTATGATCATCTTTCCCACAACCAATGCAATTACCCGTTCCCACAAAAAATTCACCCATGTTCTTCATACCACACTTGACACAAGTAGGTTTCTCACATGATAAATTTCCACTTATTCCCCCTTGGGACCTATGGTTAGATACCCTATCCTTACTATCAGACCCGGAAGTACACCCTAGAAGAAGGGAGCACTCTTGAGTCGTCAAATCTGTACTTGACCCTTCGAGGTCTTGTACAAGCCTATTAACTATCGTTTATTACATTAAACATGAAAAATAGTGCAGGATTTAAAACTTCTCACAAGAATAATAATAAGAAACTCTTTTATAAATACTAAGAATAAGTCTCATTGTCACAAGCCAACTTAAAGACACAACTTAAATATCTTAGGATTGCGACCCTTTATATTGAAAGAAAATACATAATAAGTCTTTATGAAAAACTAAAGGAAACATAGACGATGTCCTCGAATATGTGAGGACATACCGAGTCTTGAGAGTCAACTTCCCAAGCCTGGCTTCTAGACTTCCACTTACTTACAAACTATACTTATAGAGTACATAAAAGTATGGGGTTCGTACAAACATTGTACTTAGTATGACATTATGAAAAAACACATGAAAAGGGACGTTTTAGTAGAAATAAAGATTTTGATGCTAATTAAGTAACTTTGATGGGTATAAAAGTGAAACAACATATAAATCATCATTTAGCACCTAAGGTAAACTCAAGAATCTTACAATGAACCCATTTAATTTAAACTTACACCGAACTCATTTCCCAAGAAGTTTCCCTAACCAAGGTTATCCTAAGACTCACCAAGGTAAGACATGAAGAAACCGCCTATAAAATCCCTTCAATACACACCTAGGTGATCCTCAAGACTACCGACCATATATTTACTTCACACGAGTAACAAGCCCACGATCAACATTAAAGACACTAAGAAACATACGTACATTTAAGCACTTCACATAAGAACCCTTCTCCAAGGCAACCCCAAGTTACACATAGTACAATGTGCATCCCATACTAATACTCCCACCAAGTGCTCCTTTAAGATACCCTTAGATTAGGCACACCACATTCATCATTCATAACCTTTATCATTCAAGACATAACCTTACCATGCTTATTTGACATTAGACACTAAGTCACATAACTTCATTTACATTGCATGACGACCCATTCATTCCTTCATTCATATAAACGCAAAACAAGACTCCCTCCAAATGAATACTTGTGCATTGGATATATATCGTCCTATACCACCACCTACCCTAAGTAGTACACCCTTTAAATGACTTATTTCATTGCATAATTTTGTAGGGGCTAGCTTTAATCGACATAGACTATGAGATCTAGACATGGAATCCCGGTATTAACCCCTACTAGATGAGGGATCCCCATTTGCTAAGGTAGGGTCATTCTTGAGCCTTTACATGAATTCTCCATTTGCTACTCCTATGCAGGCACATAGCTAAGGGATGAGAATATTGCTTCTATGTAACTCATTCTCTAATAACGAGGAGTACTCATCTCAAGAGGTACATTGGATACAACATCTCAACTCACAAAGTGTAACCACCTTTTTTTCAAATCCTCTCTATGCTAAGCATAACTTCCCCCACGGAGTCTTAAACCTTCATTATTATTGGTTAAGGGATAACTATTGGACACCACATCTCAACTCACAAAGGGTACCCATCCCCCAACCTATCTTATAAAGCTCTAGGGAATAGTCACACGAAGAGTGTCCACCCAAAAACTACCCTTTTTCATACTATAGGAATAGTAGGGATGATCTATACACTTCATCTCTACTCATGAAGAGTGTCCACCCTATAATTCCCCATTCACATTCATTAACTTCATTCATAGTGTGTGTGTGTATATATGAGAACACCTTTCACATAATCACTACTTTCATAATCTTAGACTCCTAAACATGCTCATAGCCTAATTCATCAGATTTCACACACTAGCATACATCATATAACCATATTCTTCACGTAACATAACATCATCAAGATTCACATTTGGATCACCTAAAACATATCATACATAAAAACCACGATCATCATTTCACTTCACATTCTATAAATTTAAGGCCATAATCACAATACACACATTTATACAATATAATCATGTATGTCAAGTAAAAATCATCACCAAAGGTGAACCATACCACTCAAGAGCATTTCACAATAAGAGCTAAGCAATATAACCAACTTACCATTTATCCAAGATTTCACCTTATTTTCTCAATTTATCCAATAAATCATCATAAATTAATATTTAAGGCAGAATCTACTCATAATATAACATAAAGATATTCAATTCTAACAATTCTAATATTATCTAGATATATACACTAAACCCACTTCATAAACTAAAAGTTGGAAATCTACATGAGCATGGCTTCTTTGGGGTTTTGAAATCAAAATCATATACTAACATTAAAAATAAATTATTTTAATCATTTAAATGTTTTCATGCAAGGACCAATGCTTAGAGTAAAAAATAGAAAAAGTTGGAGCTTGAAAACCCTTCTTGAAAGCTCTTTGAAATGGCTTCTTGAATGAAATAATGTTCAAGGATGAAATACCATACCTTAATATGAATAAATCCACGTGATTTGGTGAGTAAAACGTCCAAAACCCTAAACCCTAGCTCCACCTTGAGTTCTAGCTTCACTTTACTTTGAGAGAATTTTTCGTAGAGAAGAACTTTTGAGGGTTTTGAAATTTTGATTTCTAATTGAGGGTTTGGGGTTTTTGATTGGGGAATGGGTGTATAATGACCTAAAATCAGTATATAACACACCCCAAAAAAACCCAAAACACCCCTACATTAAAAGGATTTTTTCAAACAAGTCAAACTATACATAAATTTTTAGAATTATCGTCGGGAAACAAGTCCGAGACGCGGATCTGCTCCCGCAAGATTTTTGGAATTAAATTTCGAGACAGGGAAGTTCCCGATGTGTCTAGCAAGTGATTTTACTTAGTATGCTAGCATGAGATAATGTTCTGCCTTATCTAGGTAAGAATACCTTCCCTTGGTATAAGGCTCTACTACACCAAATTCCATATTTATCACCCATGGTGTTAGTGACGGTTATGGCTACAGTTAATTAAAGTAAAATGGACAAAGGAAGTAAAGTAAGGACCCTAAATAGGATAACTTAAGGGTAGTTTCTTAGTATATGTGTGTGTATGGGACTTCACTTATGCATAAAGTGGATCTTGAGGGAAGTCCTAGGATATTCTAATGCATGTGTCTATGTATATGTTACTTATGCATGACTTTGTAGTAATTATCTGTGAAAAGACTCCAAAAAATGAATTAAAGTGCTATAAGACTCATATGTGTATAAAAAGGTTTTTAAATATGTACATCAAGTGTTTTATAGAATGTATACTTGATTTGAGGTGATTTGGAAGTCAAACTTCAAGGGACAACCAAGACGTTTGACGATTTGTCACCAAAGGGCCTTAAAAAGTTTTTATGTTCTTATCAGTGTGTCATGGGATTATGAGGTCCTTATTTGATTTATAATGATTTTTATAGGCAGTGTGTTATGTTTCGTAAGGCTTGGAGGTCAAACATTGAAGAACGTCCAAAAGGTTCGAAAGTTAGCCTATTAGATGTGCTAGTGCGCCTTGTATGTTGGCCCTGTTTTTATGTGTTTTTTGTAGTTGAAAGTCAGTGTAGTCGACCTTAGTACCTTAATATAAATTTTAAGTGTTAAATATCCGGGTATGACTCCCGGGAGACCACCCGTAGGCCCCCCCAAAAGGACCCAAACATTGGTCAAGAGGCTGCCTAAGGCAGCAAGCAATCCAAGATTTGGACTTGCCCCGTGCGATGTCTGCCTAGCATGCACCTCACTTTCCCAAAAAATATTTGGGAATGAATTGGGAGGCTTCCACGTGACGCGTAGCCCACTACCAGATCCAATTGAGTAGTTTTTAAGTAAATTTGGACATGTCTAAAAGTTCCAATAAGCATGGGGGTGTTTTGGTAACTTAAAGGGATGGTTATAAACTGATTTTATGAATTATTTAACCCTTTTTCCAAAATAAAACCCCAACACCCAATAAGAAAAAGAAAAATCCGAAATCACTCTTCTTCTCCAAATTCTCTCAACCCTCCATTGGAGGGAAAACTCAAGTTCAAGCTACGAGGTGGATTTTCATGGTTTCTTTTCAAATTTCTCATGGGTTTTCAATAAATAAGGTATGTTTGTCACATCCGGGTTTGCACCCTAGACGTAACCGGCACCGTCTTCCTCTTTGAGGACTAAGACTAGTCTCTTAGTTTACATCATTACATTCATACACATGATATAGACCTCTACATACACATGATATATATCCGTATCGAGTATACATAGACCCTTCCTATAAAAAGTTACATAGACTTCTACTCCTATTGCACATAAGTATATATATATATATATATATATTATATATTATATTTATATATATATATATATATATATATATATATATATATATATAAGATAGAACATACTCTTTAAATATTGTCTCATCTCATAAGCATGTAACACGATTTGCAATTTGAGCATATCCCGTACATCTATGTAAATAGACCCACATATAGGATTTATACAATCCCTACTCAAATAAAAGGAGATAGAATATAAGAGTCTTTGAACAAAAAGAATAACATAAGATAGATATTGGCATCACCCTCGAAAAATAAGGATCTACCCCTACTTGGAAGATCAAAAGATCCAAGCCTTCTTCAAGTCGCCTTCCAAAACACTTCAATGACCGGAACCTAAAATAGGGGTGAAAAGGAAGAAATGGGGTTAGTACGCCACTTGTACTTAGTATGAGACCATATGCACACATACTTTGAAATCATGCTAAGAAAAGGGACATCATAAAGTATGCACTTTTCATTTAAAAACCTTTATGCACATTCAACAAGACTATACCAATCAATATTGCATATTCAGTAAGTCGTATGCATGTACATTACAAGGACTACAACATAGAGTCTATTCAAGTCAACCAAACATATCATATAACTAAATACATACTTAATGTAACTCTATCATCAAGTCATATTAACAATAAACATGAATAAGAGTACATTTCAACATAACCAAAGCAAGTTAATTACCCATGAACCCTTATCACGTCGAAAAGTGCAATGACCAAGTAAATCCCCATAACAGTACTCTTTCAAGTAACCCAACAAGAAGCATGACTATCATCTACTTCACAGAACATGGCTTTTAGGTATACATATCATCATAATTTAACAATATAAACCAACACCTATTCATAAGTGAACTAATCAACATATAGTATCAACAAAATGCAAGTTCATCATATACATGTCATAACACATTTTAAGCATAATCATACATAAGAATATCCTCCTAAGATTCCCATCAAGTCTAACTAGTGCAATGCCTAGGCAGAGTACTATACCCCTGCCTTGACTAAGCTAGACCCCTTAGGTTATCATAGTTAAAGTTCAATCCTTTAGATCATTTTCCCTTTTTGTAACATCTTGCCCTAACCGACATAGACCACATGAGCTTATGTGGAATCCGGTGTCATAAAACACTACACCAATGGAAGGAGGACTACTTTCGAAGGTAGTATAAAAACATGAAACATAGAAACTACGTGGATCAACTAGCTAGTATTCATATGGAGGCAACATAGTTCAAGCACTAGGAGATATAAAATTGGGACCCTATTTATGCTACATGCATTGTAGTCTCCAATCACAAGAGTACATTAGTGATCCTACCTTCCCTTTGTGGGAAGGGTCACTCCTCTGTATAGTTCACTTAGTGCTAACCTCGACTCCCTTTTTAAAATGTCTTTAAGCCCTTATTGTCAATCATAACTTTGTTTAGGTCATAGGGTCTAACCTTTGTATAACATCATCATCATCATAGCTCAATAAAAATTTCATGAGTATAAGTACTTCATTACAATTCATATAAGTGAGGTTAGTACATTAGCATGTCCTATCATGTTAAGAGTCATTGGTAAATCATTCACCCTTCTTACAGCATTTACATCTTAAGCCAACACCACACAATTATAATCAAGACATTTCAATTCAAAATCATACCATCCTATCAATACTAATTGATGGCATACTACAATACAACATCATTATTAATCACAATTAATCTCAATTTGAAATAAAATATAGAGATCATAAGACTTACCACGTCTTCTTAATAGTTCATCATCAAAGTCTTATCATAAACCCTAAATTCAACCCAATTTGGGGATACATGATCAGAAATCCATAATCAACATGATAACAAGACTAGAAGAATAATTACATCACAATTCAATACTAGATCATAGCTTTAGACAAGATACTTAGGCCATTTCACTTCCTAACCTAGATCATGTGCTCTAGAAATAGCATGAAAGACCACAAATCATTTTAATTTTTTAATATGTTACATTATCCCGTCCTTAGGAACATTCATCCCTGAATGACACCAAAATCATAAGAAAGAATGAATAAACTCAAGACTAGGGTCCAAACCAACAAAAATACATAACAACATCAACCATATCTCTTACACAAGGCAAATCAAAACATCAATTACAACACATAAGGCTGAACATTACGTTATGAGGAATATCCTTCTCATAAAAACAGGAGCTCAACATAGCATTTATGAGTTAATTATATCAAAGTTCAAGTTATCAATATACCATATATTATTTCATAAAGACTCACCATATCAAGATGCACGACATAACTCAAAACAAGCCAAAGAGGAAAATTTCAAGTTCAAATAAATAATTCACATAAATTTACTATAACAATTTAAAAATTAAAACAACTTCAATTTTAGTCATTATTTTTTTATTAGTATGAACTAATAACCTTATATAAAATAGATGTGGGTAACGGGACTTTATATCGGCCTCGGCCTCCCATGTTGCACCCTCAACTAGGGGATTCTTCCATAACACCTTTACAGAATTGGCCTCTCTATTCCTCAACTTCTTGACTTTCCTATCAAGAATTTGAACCTGAACTTTCTCATAAGAGAGTTTATTCTTCACACCAAGGCCCTCAATAGGAAGAATAGACACGGGATTAACGATACACTTCTTAAGCATGGAAACATTAGGAACTGAATGAACCAAGGCCAATTCACTAGGAAGTTTCAGTTCATAAGCAACATTACCAACCCTTTGCAAGATTTCATAGGGACCCATATAAGGAGGACTCAACTTCCATTTCTTGCAATATCTAACCACCCTTTTCATAGATGAGATTGTCAAATACACCTTATCACCTTCTTCAAACTCCAAACCCCTTGTCCTATGCTAGGCATTAGAATTTTGCCGGCTATAGGTTGTTTGAAACCGGTTCCTTATGTTATGAACGTTCTCCAAAGTCTTATAAATCAAATCATGACAAAGAAGCGAAGGCTCACCCACTTCAAACCATCCATTGAAATAAATAATATAATCCCTAAATATATCTTCAAGGGTTTGATTAGTACGTTCCGCTTGACCTTCCGTTTGGGGATGAAAAGTGGTTCTCAACTTCGCCTTAGTACCCAACCCATATTGGAATGACCTCCAAAACCTAGATGTGCATTGTGCACGCCGATCTGATATGATTGATAAAGGAATACCATGGTGACATACAATATCATTTATGAAGATCTTAGCATAATCTCACGTCGAATAAGTAGACTTGGAAAGAATAAAGTGAGCAGACTTGGTCAACCTATCCACAACCACCCATATAGAGTCATATTCCCTTTGAGTCTGAGGTAAACTACTACAAAATCCATATTGATGTTTTTCAACATACAAGTAGGAACTTGAATTTCTTGTAGTAAGCCACTCGACTTTTAATGTTCAACTTTTACTTGTTGGCAATTTTGACACTTAGCAACGAACTCCGCTATGTCCTTCTCCAACCCTTACCACCAATATACTTCCCTATGGTCATGATACATTTTCGTCGACCTTAGATGAATGGAGAAGCTGGACCCATGAGCTTCCTCATGGATCCGGTTCCTCAACTCATCTACCAATCTTCCTTGGTACCTCAAAACACCACCCCCCAAAGAGAATGCCTCATCAAGATTGCAAAGGACCAATTCCTTCAACTCAATTAGTGATATATCAAGGTTTTGTTTGGACATCACCTTAACTACTAGTGATGACTCGTAGTAATGATGGACCATGAATCCACCATTTGGAGAATCTTCCAACCTCACACCTAACTTAGCCAACCTATGAAAATCCTTCACTAGGTCTTTCTTAGCTTCTTCTGTGTGAGACAAACTACCCACATTCATATGAATTAGAGTATCCGCAACCACATTGGCCTTGCTGGGTGATAGAGGACACTCATGTCGTAATCTTTTGACAATTCTAACCATTTTTTTTGTCGAAGATTCAACTCCTTCTGGGTAAACACATATTGGAGGCCCTTATGGTTGGTATACACATCAACATGGACTCCATACAATTAAATCCTCAATATTTTTAAGGCAAATACCACGGCCGCTAACTCAAGGTTGTGAGATAGATAATTTCTCAGATGCACCTTAAGTTGTCTAGAAGCTTAGTCAATTACCTTCCTATGTTTCATAATCACACACCCTAAACCCACTCGGGATGCGTCACAATACACAACAAAATGCTTTGTACCCTCTGATAAAGTCAACACTGGAGCAGAAGTAAGCCTATCATACAACATTTGGAATCTTCTCTCAAATGCCTCCATCCACTCAAATTTCATACACTTTTGGGTCAAAGTAATCAAGGGAGATGAAATGGATGCAAAACTATCGGCGAACCTCCGATAATAACCCCCTAAACCATGGAAACTCCTAATGTCGGTTGGAGTCAATGGTCTAGGCCAATTTTTCATCCCCTCCGTTTTCCTTGGATCAATCTCAACTTCCTCACTAGATATGATATGACCAACAAAATGTCACCGAACTTAACCAAAACTCACACTTGTTATACTTGTCAAACAATTGATGTTCTTTATGTACATGAAACACCACCCTCGAATGGTTCATGTGATCATCCCATTTTTTGAATATACCGAGATGTCGTCAATGAAGACAATGACAAATGAATCTAGGTAACTTCAAAACCCTATTTATTAGGTCCATAAATGCATCAGGAGAATTTGTGAGAGCAAAGGTTATTACTATGAATTCATAATGACCATATCTAGTCCGAAATGCAGTCTTTGGTATATCCTCACCTCTCACCCTAAGTTGGTGATACCCCGATCTCAAGTCAATCTTAGAAATGTAACTTGCCCCTTGGAGTTGATCAAACAAGCCATCAACCCGAGGGAGAGGATACTTGTTCTTGATTGTGACTTTATTGAGTTTGCAATAATCAATACACATTGTTAATGACCCATCCTTCTTCTTTACAAATAAAATTGAAGCACCCCATGGAGAAATACTAGGTCTAATGAAGCCTTTGTCTAGTAAATATTTGAGTTGAGCCTTCAACTCATTCAATTCGGCTAGAGACATCCGATAAGGAGTAATTGAAATGTTATTTGTGTACGGTAGCAAATTGACACCAAAATCAATTTCCCATTCAAAAGAATAACGGGAAGATCATTAGGAAAGACCTCCGAAAATTCACTCATGAAGGGTTCCGACTCAATAGGAGGAATTTCGAAGTTTAGTTTTTGGAATCTCACAATATGGTATAGAATACCTTTATATATCATTTTTGATGCTTTTAAACAAGAGATAATACGACCTCTAGGAATAGAATTCCCCCCTTTCCACTTAACAATGTGTTCATTTGGAAAATTAAACTTCACCACTGTTGTCCTACAATCAATAGAGGCAAAGCAAACATGCAACCAATCCATACCCAAAATGACATCAAAATCAAGCATATAAATATATACTATTTCAACATAAGAAACTATATTAGGAAACACTATAGGAAAGTTTCTATAACACTATATGAAAGTTTCTATACACCGTTTTTACAATAACCGACTTACCCACCTGAGTAGACACTATAAAAGGTTCATATAAAATATCGGGCAAAATGTCAAACTTTTTAGATACTAGAGGGGTAACAAATGATAAAGTATAACCTAGCTCAAGTAAGGCATAGACATCAACAGAGAAGACCTTCAACATGCCGGTCCTCACATTGGGAGAAGTCTCTTGCTCACCCCTAGAGCGGAGAGCATAGAAGTGGTTCTTCTTTAGAGCCTCATTTGATCAACTTATTTGTTCTTGAGCACTAACTTTGTATTGAACCCTCACATAAGGTAAATCCCTAATCATGTTCCCCCTTTTACCGCAACAAAAAAATTGCCCGTCCCCATTAGACAATCACCATAGAACTTCTTGCCACACTTTCCACAAGTTGGCTTCTCGGTTGGTGAACTTGTTCCCTTTCCCTTCTTAGGCTTAGGGTTAGACACCCTATAACCAATATCCTTAGGTAAGTTAGAAGGAACTTTATTAGAAACCCACATCTTGAATTTAGGCTTGTATTGTATGTCAAGACTATTCTTGAAAAACAACCATCAAAAGATATTGCTCTCTTATAATCTCTACTATTTCTCTTAGCCCTTGCCTCTTCCACATGTTTGTCATGAACCATAAGATGGAAATTGTTTCATGTAGCATAGACGAATGACACTCTTCTTGCAAATCATCTGATACCCCCGTCATAAAGCGGCTCATTTAATCTCTAGGATTGAAAAACCAAAAAAGGAGCATATTTTGACAATTGAGTGAATTTCAAGGAGTATTCATGAAAAATCATACCTCCTTGGCGAAGGTTGATGAATTCACCACTTTAGCTTCCCTCAAGTCCCTAGGAAAGAACCGATCAAGAAAAGCCTTCTTGAAGATCTACAAAGTCACCATACCACCTCTTAATAGACTATTGTCCCTCCATTAGACATACCACGCTTGAGCCACATCCTTGAGTTGATAAGAGGATAACTCGGACTTCTCACTTGTAGAGAACCCCATAGCCAAGAGTATCTTTTAGACCTCATCAATGAACTCTTGGGGGTCTTCTTCAACCTTAGACTCGTAGAATGTAGGAGGGTTCATCCTAGTGAAGTCCCTTAGACGGAAGGCCATGGTAGAAACTTGTTTATTTTGATGGGGTACAATTTCCCATTTAACTTTGGCCATCATAGTTTGGTCTTGTGTGGTGAAGGATTCGGACAATTGTATAAGGGCATTCCTTATGTCACCATCGTCAAAGGTTGAGTTTTGATCGAATCTTGTTCAACATTTGCATCTTCTACAAGAGGAGGAACTTTATCACTCTGGGGAAGAATAAGACTAGCCTCTTAGTTTACATCATTACATTCATAGGTCAAATTTAGTGGAAAATTTAAAACATTTCATTTCTACTTGGAGGCTTACATAGAACTCTACATACACATAATGTATATCTGTATCGAGTATACATAGACCCTTCTATATGAATGTTACATATCATTCTACTCTTATTGCACATAAGTATATTTACAAGATAGAACATAGTCTTCAAAGATTGTCTCATCTCATAACCATCTAACACGATCAGCGATTTGGGCAAGCCTATACATCTATGTAAAGAGAGCCACATATAGGCTTTATATAATCCGTACTCAAATGACAGGGATAGAATATAAGAGTCTTAGAACTAATACAACAAAATAATCATGATATTGGCATTACCCTCGAAAAATGAGGACCTATCCCTACTTGGATGATCAAAAGATCCAAGCCTTCTTCAAGTCGCCTTCCAAAACTCTTCAACGACTGGAACCTAAAATATGGGGGAAAAGGAAGAAATTGGGTCAGTATGTCACTCTTACTAAGTGTGAGACCATATGCAAAGATACTTTGAAATTGTGCTAAGAAAATGGACATTTCATAAAGTATGCACTTTTTATTTCATAAAGTATGCACTTTTCATTTATGCACATTTAACAAGACCATACCATCAATATTGCATATTCATTAAGTCATAGGAATGTACATTACAAAGACTACAACATCAAGTCTACTCAAGTCAACCATACATATCATATAAGTAAAACATACTCAATGTAACTCTATCATCAAGTGATATTAACAATAAATATGAATAAGAATACATTTCGACATAACCAAAGCAAGTCAATTACCCATGAACCATTTTCAAGTCAACAAGTGCAATTACCAATTAAAGCCCATAACCTTTCTCAATCAAGTAACCCAACAAGAATCATGACTAACATACTACTTCACCTAACATGGCAGCTAGGTGTACATATCATATTACTTCAACAATATAAACCAACACATATTCATAAGTGAACTAATCAACATTTAGTATTCACAATATGCAAGTTCATCATATACATGTCATATAATATTTTAAGCATAATCATACATAAGAACATACTCCTAATATTCCCCTCAAGGATAACTATTGCAATGCTTATGTATGTTCTCATACCCCTACCTAGACTAAGCTATACCCCTTAGGTTATCATAGTTAGAGTTCAATCCTTTAGTTCATTTTATCTTTTGGGAACATAAGTTAATGTGGAATCCAGTCTCATAAAACCCTACACTGACGGAAGCGGGACTACTTTCCAAGGTGGTACAAAAACATGAAACATAGCAACTACGTGGATCTACTAGCTAGTATTTCTATGGAGGCAAAATAGTTCAAGAACTAGGAGATATAATATTGGGACCCTCTTTATGCTATATGCATTAATGTCTCCAATCTCAAGAGTACATTAGTGATCCTACCTTCCGTATAGAGGAAGGGCCTCTTCTTAATAAAATTCACTCGCTGATAAGCTAGAGTCCCTTTTTGAAATGTCTTTAAGCCCTTATAATTAATAATAGCTTAGTTTAGGTGATAGGGTATAACCCTTGTATAACATCATCATCATCATATATCAATAAGAATTTAATGAGTATAAGCCTTTCATTACAATTCATATAGGTGAGGTTAGTACATTAGCATTTCCTATCACGATAAGGCACATTGGCAAATCATTCACCCTCTTTATAACATTTACATCTTAATCCAACACCTCACAATCATAATCAAGACATTTAAATTCAACATCATACCATCCTCTCAATCCTAATACATGGCATACTCCAATGCACCATTATCATTTAATCACAATTAACAACAATTTGAAGTAAAGGATAGAGATCATAAGACTTACCAAGTCTTCTTTATACTTCCATCATTAAAGTCTTACCATAAACCCTTAATTCAACCCAATTTTGGTATACATCATCATAAATCAATAATCAACATGATAACAAGACTAGAAGAATCATTATATCACAATTAATACTAGATCATAGCTTAAGACAAGATACTTAGGTCATTTAACTTCCTATCCTAGACTATCTTCTACAGAACTAGCATAAAAGACTACATATAATTATAATTTGTTCATAATTTTCAACCAATAACCAATTCAATTGAACCAATTACAACCTAATTCATATCAAGATCAAACATAGGGTTAAGGGTCATCTTCTATAAACTAGACCAGACCATAAATATATATCATAATTTGGTTAGAATACATGTTAATAAATTCATATTGTCCAATATAAAACATAAACAAACCAATTCATAACATAATTTTCGAGATTGAGAAACACCCACATGAAAATTCAACTTTTGAAATTTTTTTGAAAGAACCCTTTGAGGAAAGAGGTCTCTAAGGGGAATTAGATCCCATACCTTAATGTTTTATGAATAATTTATGGTTAAATCATCCCTTTACATCCCCCAAATCCCTCCCCTAGCTTTTCGTCTATGGTGTCTTCCAAAAGAGAGAGAAAGAAGAGAGAAGGAATAGAGTTTTGTTTTGAGAGTTGTAATTAGACTGATGGGGTTGGGGTCTTTATATGGGGGGTAAATTACTTTGATTACTCTCCCCTTAATACTTACCAATCGCCATACCTTTTAATTAATTATTTAAGATAAACTTAAAAACATGTAGTAAAATGGACCCTCACAGATGAGACCGCAATCGACAGTTCGTCTGTGAGTCGACGGTCACTGTGCTCTTCCGTGCTGCACATCCATTGTTCGATTTAGAGACTATGCAATTGGGATCCTTCAAATATTTGTCTTAGTGTTGGTTGATGGTTGGATTCGATGCCTGTCTATCCATACACGCCTCATTGATGCCCTCTCGTGGGTGCACATTGTCCAGTCAATGTTTGACTCAAGTTGCAAGGGTCCTCCTCAAGGGCTCTTGGTTGGTCCTTGGGAATTCGTACTCGGACATTTTGGCCATAAATAAAATTATACACATGTTATACACCCTTCCACCAATTTTCATCATTTTCTGAGTCCTAAAAGCTTTCGAACGTCATGGACGTTCTTGGAGTTTTTGGTTTCTAAACATCCTAAATGGCTTATAAACATTAAAATAGGACTTATAAAGTTTCTATACCTTACAAAACTTATTTTAGACATTAAGAAACATTATGGATTTTTGAAATGTTATAATGGTGACCGTTCATCCTTAGTTATCCATTCATCTAAGAAGTCAATAAAGAATTTTTAAACATGATTCGAAGACAAAAATTACAAATTTCAAATCTAGCGATGGGTTCTTTCTCAAATTGATTTCAAAAGAACGTTTATGATAAATTAATGATTATGTACTGTTTCTGATGAATTTCAATCTAATTACATGATGAACCCATGTTCTCTCCGATTCTCAAATTAGTGTATTTTATGGACATTGTGATCTTGACTTCGTATTGATTGAATTATGATTCTACCATGTTTAATTTCTTATATCTAATTTCTAAGTTGAATATTGATGGTGAATTACTGATGAGTGATCCATGTGGATCAAGGTTTGATGGTTTGAATGAGGTTAGTCTATAATTCACCCATCTTTTCTAGATTGCTAATGTAGCTTCAATGTGATCTTGATTCTATGGTTAATTTAAATATGTTTTGGTTTATGCAATGGTTCCTATAGCTACTATTTTATACATGTATTTATATTAAAGTATGGGAATTCATCATAATGATCAAATCTTGGAGGAAATTGTAAGCTTGCTGTATTTTCTCTAATCTTCTTATAATATTGCTAGTTGATGTAGTCTTGTATGGATTTGTGTGGTATGATCCAGTTATAGTAGTGGTTTTTACCTTATTGTTATGCTATTATGTGTTGTGATTATTTCCTTGAAGGCAAATGTATCTTGAAAGTGTGGTTATGATGATCACAAAATGTGAAGTATTAGGCCTAGTCTTCAATGCTAGTTTATGATCTAGGTTATATTGATGATGTTTTCTATGCATTCGAATGACTATGTTAGGTCTAGGTATGGTCGACATGCTTATGTTTGAATACTATTGTGTAGTATGATCCCTACCTATGAATCTCTAAATGAATGTGTGGTCTTAAGCATGATTATGAGTCTTAGATTCAACCAAAGAATATGTCTTGTCTCCTATGATATAGTCTTGTTGTGTGCGGTATATAGTTCCTATTACTCTATATCTGAGTTATCTACGTGTATTCTGATATTTGTAAGGTGTGTGCCTTGATGTTAGAATTGTAGCCTTTATATGATCATGTTGACCAGTGTACACACACTCACACTTCATGCATTCTTATCAAAGTAGTATCAGTTCATGGTTTCTAATGAATGAATAATTCTCATATGCACTAATGTCTACTACTATTTATGTTAAGTGTATGTTTATGAAGTATGATATGTATCCCTTAACTAGGATGACTTGGTAGGTGTACTAGTATGGGCAAGGGTAGGGGACCTTGTTTATGCATTGCACATTGTACTTTGATAGGGTAGTTTCTAGGTTTGGTTTTCTATGTACATTAAAAGGAATGCATGAGTATGTTATGACTATGCATAGTGTCTAATGTGTTTATATGAAAGGATTACTCATATAATTACACTTGCACGCTTATGCATAAATGAAGTAAAGTATGAACATGTGTGGTCTAAATGTGCTTATATGAAAGGACTGCTCATATGTATGTATACACACACATGTATAATGATCTAGTCAATAGAGGGTCACTTGAAAGGTGTTCTCAAGGGTACCCTAAAACTAGATAGGTGCTTGAATTTGCTATAAGCATATGAGGAGTCAATATCCTTATCCTATTTTTATGAAATAATGTAATTAAGTCTTTTAAATAAAGAGAAATTAGCTTAGAACCTAGTGAACTTGACAAAGAGAGGTGTTGGTTCCCTTGGTGAAAGATTCACCATTGGTTCCTTATGAGGTGTTGACTTCCCTTGGAAGAACATTCACTATGGTTCCACATGAGGTGTTGACTTTCCTTGATGAAGATTTGCTTATGGTTTCTCATGAGATGAGGCTCCAATGCTAATGAGCATGTAGAGGGTTATGTATATCTCTTAGTTCCATAAACTATGCTTGCCACATAGGATCTAGAAAGTGATATCACTTAGTATGCTAGCATGTGTTAAGGTTCTACTTTGGCTAAGTAGGCCATGTTTATTTGGTGTAAGGCTCTACAACACAAAATTCCATGTTTAGCACCCATGGTCTTAGTGTAGGTTAAGGTTATAGTTTCTCTAATGTAAAATGCAAGTAAAGTAAGGAAACTAATTGGGATAACCTAAGGTATTTCTATAGTGGAGGTGGGGGTATGGGACTTCACCTATGCATTTCACAGTTAGCTCTTGAAGGGAGTTCTAGGAAGGTGTTCAAGTGTATATGAGTATGTTTATGTTCCTTATGCATGACGTCGTAGTGTTGTCTACTTGTCATGATGATATGCATGGTATAAGTCCATATGATGTCTCCTTAACTTATATGTATAGTATGGGTATTCTTGATTATATGATGAAGTCTTGCTTGACATGAAGGAGGTTGTCTATGCTTGTCTTGTTGATGTATAAAGGGCATATTAAGGCTTGTAGTCTTTTCGTAGGTTTACTTAGTATGTGTGATATCCTATCCCAAGACCAAACCCAAGACGATATGACACTCTCGGAGTGCAACCAGCGTACCTGAACTCTCGGAGGTCTTGTACAAAACCTTTCGTATCATTTACTGTATATAAACATATGAAAAGTAGTGAGGAATTAAAAATTTTAACAAACATTCTCCAATACTTTCAAAACTCTTTCATATAAAACTCATAGGAAATACTAAGTCTCATTTCGTCAAATCTTAGACACAAGAGTATTTTGGGACATGACCCTTACACAATACTACTAAATTTATTACAATACTTCGATAAGGGAAATTAAAGACATCTATGCTCTCGATTCAAATGAGGACATGCTTCAACTTGCTTGAACGATCTTCTAATCCAAGCTTAGTTCTCCAAAACAACCTTCACCTATGAATAACTTTAGAGATAGATAAAAGCATGGAATTAATAAAACCACATATACTAAGTATGACATAATGCGTAAAAATCATGAAAATGGACATTTATTTTAAATATGCATATTTTTCATTTAAATATCATAATATAGTCATAAGAATAACATTTAATACCTTAGAAACACATAACAAATCACTTAATGAATTTATCATTTTTAGAACACATTATAGTGAACTACGCCATTGTACAGTGAACTTTTTCACTATTACAGTGATGTTTCTTAGCTTCACTTTAGACACCTACTAGCATGTAATCTTCTCATTAAAAGCTATACTAAGACTCACTTAAGTAAGAAAAAGAGAAACCGCCCATACACCCATCTCTAGGAATACCTAAATGATCCTTCAGACGATCTATAATGAGATCAACACACACTCACAATACATCAACCACATGAACATGAGATTCCTCCTACCAAAGGTGATTCTAAGTCTTACTTGAGTGAGTTGTGAAGCGTCCTCCCATACAATACCTTACACAAACACTTAAGAGATCTTATGGACTACCAAAGATAGAATCATTCTCATTTAATACAACAACATATAGATGATATGACATTCTCCTTCCCAAGACTATCAAAAGACTTAAATAAATCAAGGAGATAACGTCCATGATTTATCTCTTCAAGATTACATAAATAATCCTTAAGAATACCTAAGGCTTAGATCATGTATACATGATCAATCATCTTCCCTAACTGAAGTCATTCTTAAAACTTATCTAGGTAAGCTACGAAGTGACCATTCCTATGCCCCCTTAAAAATCCATCATTTAACATGTTTTCTTAACTTGAGTAACAACATTCATAAGTTAATTTAAGACTCCATCACATCAGGAAATTCAATTAATGGTCTTGGAGAAGACCTTGAGACTCTACCTAACACCTTGAAAGCCTATTGTGCAATGTCTAGATAGCGCCACATACAACCACCTAAACTTCATAGAATTTCTCTAATGCTAGTAAGTATCCAACGGGATGAGAATATGCAATAACCGACATAGAACATGATTGCTAGACATTGAATCTAGAGCTCTATCCTACTCCGATGAGGGTGTTTTACTTGGTAAGGGTAGAACTAGGACATGTCTCATGTACGCACATGGTTAAGAAATATGAAGGGATTTTATGAAGTGATGATTCTAGCATATGATGTGCTATGAAAAGTTTTAAATTTCCACTACTTTTATTATGTTTATGCAATGAAATATGTCTATCTGATTGTATAAGACCCCCGAGAGTTCGAGTATCCCGTGTTACTTTAAAGGGTTTCTCCCTGGTCGTGACACAACAACAATAACCCATCATTATACGCCTAAACAACCCTAAGTTATCATAATTGATTAATAAATTTCATTTTAAAAGGATTCCCATATGTGGGAAAAATCTAGATCGTGGGGTTTTTGAATACATCTTTGAAGGGACCTATAAGGGAAAGGAATCCCAAGAGTGAAAGAATCCATACCTTAATGAAAACTTAGGCAAGAAATTGAGTTGAAAAACATGGAGAATTGATTCTCTTTTTGGAGCTTCAATGTCCTTCAATTGAGGTTTGAGTAGAGAAAGAATTTAGAGAGAAGTGAGACCTAATTGGGTTTTCAATTTGGGGATTTGTTTTTAGTGTGGGAATTGGGTGTAGAATGAAATTCAATATATATTAAGCCCCCAAAATAACCACAACACCCCTCCATAGTTGGATTTTTAAAATAAAAGTCAAATTTGACTTTAAGTTAGGACCTTTTCCAGTCTTCAAGACCACTTTTACGAGCCTTGAAGGTCACTACGAGTCATGTTGTGGCTCATGAATGGACAACGACTAGCCCCCCTTAAACTCCACCATCCTTATTTTTCTAAGTGAAGCCCATGACCAACTTACCTTGCCCGTCAAGTGCACCACGATCTGTTAAGTTGCTCGTGGTGTTCTAGGCCTTAGCCTCCCAAAACTCCACCATGTCCAAAACGTTTAAGGCAAGTTCATGACCAACCTCCCTCTCTCGTATAGTGCACCACGAGCCGTGAAGTGGATCGTGGTGCCTTGGATAGTAGATAGTCAAAGTTTCCACCCTTTTTATTTGGACAAACAAACTTCAAGAGCTCCCCACATGCCTATGGTCGTGGTCATGCTTGTGAAAGTTGAGGTAGTAGCCTCTCTTATAGGGCAACCTAGGCATTTGGCTTTGGATTTCCCCACAAGGTTGGCAATCCTCTCTGTGTCTTAACCCTTTAAAATCTTCCTTGGATACCTATATAAATGTATTTTAATTATTCATGGTCAAGCCTCAAAAACATCTCTTTTAAGACATCCCAATAGCACTACCAGCACAATAGTCTAGGTTATTTGTTTATTCGACGTCATGGTCGTTTTTAATTTCTTATGAACTAGTCTTCTCAAACCAAGTTTGTTAGCATAAGATAGGACCACTAACATTTTCATAATACTTTTTAAGTCATTGAACTACACATAGAGCCATAACTTAAGTCATTGGATTTATGAGGTGTAACAATATCCCCCCTGGGAAACATTCGTCCTCGAATGACACTTTAAACACCCTTTTAGAATTAACAACTCAAGATTAGCAGCTCATACAACAAATAATATATAATAATGATTCCACAAAAAAGGAGGAAACATCAACTCCTTTCTTAAATACAATAAAGCATCATAATGAGGTAGGAACAACACCAACCACCAGTTATGCACACATTTCATCATTCAAACTTAAGAATTTTCATTTATAATATCACAGGAAGTACCAAAAACATATCAAGTGTCATAAAGCATGAAGAACTGAAATTTCATGGAAGTTCAAGGCACAAGTGAAACATGAATTCTGACAAGAAATTGCCTACATAAGGGAAATCATGTCAAGTTGAAAATACAAATGACTCTTCATAGATCAAAACTAGGAGGGATTATTAACCTCAACTATGACTAGATGAGAAAGGAAAGATATGGGGATATCGGGACATCATATCAGCCTCGATCTCCCAAATAACATTTTCAATAAGATAATTCTTCCAAACAACCTTCAATAAAGCTACTTCCTTATTTCTCATCTTTTTAACCTTCTGGTCTAATATTTCAACCGATACCTCTTCATAAGAAAGGTTAGCATCAAATTCTAAGCCTTCTATAAGAAGGAGAGACAGCGGATAACCTGTGCATTTTATGAGCATTGGTACATGGAACACCGAATGCACCGGAGCCAACTCAATAGTTAATTTTAATTCATAGACAACACTTCTGATGCGTTTTAAAATATCTTATGGCCCCAAATATCGGGGATTACGTTTTCGCTTTTTACTAAAACGTGATCACTCCTTTCATGGGTGATATCATCAAATAAACCGAGTCATCTACCATAAACTCAAGGTCTCTCTTTCTATCATCAACATACAATTTTTACTAACTTTTGGCTATCTTCAAGCTATCCCTTATGAGTCATACTTCTGCCAGAACCTTATAAATTGCTTCGTGATCTATATCAGCAAACTCACCAACACCAAACCACCCAATTGGAGATCTAAATATCCTCCAATAAAGGGCCTCAAAGGGTGCAATGGTGATAGTTGAGTGATAACTATTATTTTAGGAAAATTCAATCAATGGTATATAGTCATCCCAATTACCCTTGAAGTAAATGATACATGCACTCAACATATCTTCTAAGGTTTGGATGGTTCTTTCAACCAAACAATAAGTTTGTGGATAAACTACGGTACTACGTTTCACCTTGGTACTAAGCCCACGTTGAAATGCTTCTAAAAAATGAGAAATAAATTGAGTGCACTTATCCGAAATGATAGACAAGGGAACTCCATGCATTCTCACAATCTCTTTATGATACAATTTAGCATATTCTTCGAATAAGTAGCTTTAATGGTACTAAAATGAGATTATTTGGTATACCGATCAAAAATAACCCAAATCAAAATAATTTCGCCTTCATGTACAAGGCAAACCCACAATGAAATCCATATTGATATCTTCCCACTTGTAAGAGGGGATAGCTATATCAGGACTCAACTCTCCCGGTCTTTTATGTCCGACCTTGACTTGTTGACAATTCGGACATTTGGCCACAAACTTTTCTATATCCCTCTTCAACCCATTCCACCGATAGACCTCTTGTAGATTACGATACATTTTTGTGGCACCCGTATGTATGTAATTGCGGGAACCATGGGCTTCTTCTTAAATTTGCCTTATTAAGTCATTCCTATCCGGCACACACAATCTACCTTTGCATCTAAGTACCCCATCACCCCTTTGGAGAAAGAATCATTAGACTTACTAAAAATCGATTCTTTCAGATCCATCAATAAAGGATCAAGATGTTGCTTAAATTTAAACTCAACCACTAAAGACGACTCGGAGTTATGACGAACCATGAAACTCATATTTTGGAGAAACTTCAAGTTGAACACCCAACTGGGCGAATATATGAATATCTTTTACTAACTTGTTCTTATTATCAAAAACATGGGTCACGCTTTCCATAGACATTCGACTCAAAGCATCCGCAACCACATGGGATTTTCTGGGGTGGTAAAGGACAGTCATGTCATATTGTTTCAAAAGTTCTTACCACCATATTTGTTGTAGGTTTAAATCTTTTTGGGTGAACACGTTTGGAGACTTTTGTAATCGGTGAATGCACTCCATATAGATAGGGTATTCATATTTTAAATGAAAACACTGCAACCGCTAATTCAATATCATGGGTCGGACAATTCTTCTCATGTGCCTTGAGTTCCCTAGAGTCATATTCTATCACCTTAACATGTTGCATGAGGACACAACCAAAACCTACTCGAGAATCGTCACTATACATAACAAACCCTTTGGTACACTTCTGTAAGGTCAACAACGAAATGGAGGTAAGCTTATCTTTCAACTTTTTGAAGCCTCTCTCTCAAGCTTCCGTCCATTCAAAGTTAACTTTCATTTGGGTTAGGGTAGTCAATGGAGAAGTGATAGATGCAAATCCATCAATAAATATCCTATAATACCTGGCTAAGGCCAAGAAACTTTGAATATCAATGTCAGATAAAGGTCTAAGAAAATTCTTAACCACCTCTGTCTTCTTCAGATTAACGCCAATACCCATACTAGATGCAATGTGACAAAGAAAAGCAGAGAATGTTAGCCAAAATTCACACTTAATATATTCAACAAAGTGTTGAATATCCTTGAAGACTTGCAATACTACCCTCAAATGACTCACGTGTTCATCCTTAATCTTGGAATATTCCAAGGTATCATCAATAATGATAATTACAAATGAATGAAGATAATTCTGGAACTCCCTATTCATAAGGTTCATGAAGGTCGCGGGGGACATAGTTAGACCTAAAGATATAACAAGGAACTTATAATGACCAAATGTTGTTTTGAGAGTTGTTTTAGGAATGTCAACTCCCCTAACTCTAAGTTCATTATACCTAGGAACTCATAAAGACCATGATGTCGGTATTTGGATGAAATAAACATACCGACCTCATGATGTAGGTATTTGGATTTGGATGAAATAAAAATACCGCCCTTATGATGTCGGTATTTTGATTTGGATAAAATAAAAATACCCACCACATGACGTTGGTATTTTGATGAAATAAAAATACCAACCCCATAAGGTCGGTATTTGGATGAAAGATAAATATCGATCTCATAAAGTTGATATTTTTTATTAATTTATTTTTTAATTTATATAAAACCGTCATCCGGAAGATGATTTATCTAAACTTAATTAAAAATATCAATTTAGTTATTTTATGGAACTTATTGTATACATAATTTAATAAAAATTAATATAATAATAAACTATTTAAATTTACCAACGTTCGTATGTCGATATTATAATATTTTTGTTTTTTATTTTACATAAAATCATCCTCCGGAAGATGATCTAAGCAATATTAAATAAAAATATTTCTCAATCTTGTGTTTTATTTAATTGAGAAAAAATAAAATATGTTTATTCATTTGTTTTATTTAATAACGACATCAAGAGGTCGGTTTTTATTGTAATTCATTTTTTTCGCGTAAAATACCGACCGACTAAGGTCCGAATTTTGTACCCTCTTTATTTTGCATAAAAACCAACTAGTTTAATTCTTTAACAATACTGATTTCCGGAGGTCGGAAATACTTACCACCATTTGAGGTCAGTAATTTTTAGGTCGGTATTCATTGTCTTTTGTAGTTACCCCAACCTCAAATCAATCTTCGAAAATTAGCTCGCCTCTTGGAGTTGGTCAAACAGAGCATCAATTCTAGGAAGAGGATACTGATTCTTTACACTGACCTTGTTTAATTGTCGGTAATCAATATATATTAAAAGAGACCCACCTTTCTTTTTTCATAAATAATACCGGAGAGACCAATGGATATATGCTTGGTTTTATAAAATCATTGTCTAGGAAATCCTTGAGTTGAGATTTAATTCGTTTTACTCGGTCAGATCCATCCAGTAAGGAGGAATTGATATGGGTTGAGTATCCGACATAAAATCTATGACAAAATGTCTTTCTTGTTTGGGAGGAATTTTTGGTAAGTCATTGGGGAAGATTTTTGAAAATCCTTTCCTACGGGGGACCGATTCTAAAGGAGGAGCCACAGACCTAAGGACCTTCACCCTCACTATATGATAGAGAATTCCCGTACAAATCATCTTACAAGCTTTTAGACATAAATAGTTTGACCTCTACAGATTGAGTTTCCCCCCTTCCATTCTAAAACGGGTTCATTACAAAATTGGAATTTAACTACCCTTGTCGTCGATGAATTGAAGCAAAAAAAACATGTAATAAATCTATTCCCAATTTGACGTCAAAGCCAAACATATCAAGTTCTACCAAATCAATCAATGTGACTCTATTGGAAAATAACATGGAACAACTCTTATAGACTTTTTTTTAGCAAACATGGAGTCAGCCACCGGGGTAAAAAAAACGTTCATCTAAGACATCGAGGAGTGCTTTAAATTTCATAGTCACAAAATGAGTTACAAAAGATAATGTTTCACCGGAATCTAACAATGCATAAAATTTAATTTAAAATACTTGCAACTTACTGGTAACAACATCGGGAGAACCCTCTTGATCACCTCTAGATTTGAGAGCATAGAAGTATTTCTTCTAAGAAAAATCCGAGTTAAGACCACTTGCTTGTGTTCGGTTACTCTCCCTTCTTTGAGTTTTGGCCATGATTCAATATTTTACCATGTGGCCACTCTTCCACAACCAAAACAATTATTAGTTCCGAGCAGACATTTACCCATATGCTTCTTGATACATGTTGGACAATTGGGTTTATCACTTAGTGAACCACTACCTTTTTCCCTTTGAGGCTTAGGGTTAGACACCCTATCCTTATTAGCCTTTGATAAATTAGAAGGAACTTGGTTGGAGATATTTTCTTAAGCTTTTGTTTGTCTTGGATTTCAAACTTACTCTTAGAAGTACCTCCATCATAGGGCCTTGCCCTCTTGACCTCCCTATTCTTCCTCTTAATCCTACTCTCCTCAACTTGTTGAACATGCACCATCAAACGAGATAAATCCATGTCATTGTGAAGAATTGTCACGCGACATTCTTCCACAATATCTTCAAACACACCTATCACAAAAAGAGTTCATCCATCGGATTAGTTAACAAAGAAGAGGCATATTTAGACAACTAAGTGAATTTCAAAGAGTTTTCTTGAACACTCATGCCTCCTTGATGAAGTTTGATAAATTCTTTAACCTTTGCCCCTTTTTTCGCACCTGGGAAGAAATAACCTATCAATAAATGCCTTCCTAAGACTTCCCAATTTATAGGAACCACTTTTAAAACCCTATTGTCCTTGCATTAAGTGTACCAAGTTAGAGCCACATTCTTGAGTTTGTAAGAGGCTAGCTCAGCCATCTCATTTGAACCCACTCCCATAGCATACAAGAACTTATAAACTTCATCTAGAAAGTATTGAGTATCTTTATTTACCATAGACCCAAAGAACATTGGAGGGTTCATCCTAGTGAAGTATCTCAAATGTGAAGCCATGGTACTAGCATTTTGATTCACACAGGGTTCAACTGCCCGATTTTGCTTGAGCAGTTATCTCGTAAACTTGAGTAATTACGACTAGAGCTTGAGTAGCCAAGACTTGAGTAATGTTTCGGAAATTCACACTTATTTCTCAATCTGAATGACCGGAGGATTGACCGAGCTTGGCCACCCAGAGGAAATTGCCCTTGAGAAGGAGCTAGGTTACCTTTGGGAGGAACTACCACATTTGCAATCTCCTCTTCGACCCTTCTTGCGGCTGCCAATCTAGTAGTTATAGACTATGTCCACAAGAAAAGTATTAGAAGAAAAGGACACATAGAGTTATGACTCTTTAGGCATGACGTAAGAATACAAAAGAAACAAGAATTTCCTAAGCATCACATAGCCTCTCATTCATAAGTTTGGCGCATTTCACAATTATGAGCAAGAGTCTACATAGACGTGGTTTTGTGAGAAATCATTCCTAATATTATTCAATATCATGCTCTGATACCAAGTTTTTCATGATCAGAAAGCACCCCCTATTCGTAACCGACGTCTTCGTCCTCGAAGAGGTTAGAAAAGCTCTTAGCATTCATCATTGCATATTAGATAGAATAAAATAAGAAAATTTAAAACTTTTAATTTAATGTTCAAATTCACTTCATATATAAGAATGGAAACTAACTAGTCTCACATTGCAATTTGAACACAAGAGTATGAATATTGGGACTTATCCCTAACATCAAAAATAGTTTATAATACGAATTACAACATAGTCTTTGAATATGGAAACTAAAACTATAAATAAACATCTCCATCCTCGGACTTGAGGACTCACCAACTTTGGAATGAGAATAAAATTTTCTTTAAAAAAGGACTAGAATCACCTCACCCACTTAAACCAAGTATGGAAACATATGCGAGTAAAACATGTGCAGACATAAACAAAGGGACATTTTATTATAAGCATGCTACATTTACTTTAAAAGTCTTTATTCACATTCCAATAACAACCTATAAGACCATACCATGACAAAAAGACATATCCATAAGTAACATCATAATAAATCCATAGTCAACATTTCATGTTTTGAGCCCATTTCATCAAATACATCACAATACCTTACTCGTAACCACAATCCAAGTCTACTAATGTAATGTGTATGTGAAACCCCATTACCCCACATAAACCAAATGAACTAAAAAAGAGATCATATTCTTTTACCTCATACATCATTATAAAAAGTGTAGTAAATGTCATGCATAACAAGTTTGGACAACGTCATGTATATCAAGTGAAACCAATATCATACATATCATATGAGACAACGTCATGCATTTCTTTCATAACAAATATGCATAAATAACCCTCCCTAGAATTTCCCTCAAGGTCCACTTGTGCAATGTATAGGTAAAGTTCCATACCCTTACTTACACTAAGTAACACCTCTTAAGTAGTCCTAGTTAGTGTTTATCTTGTTACTTTAATTCATTAATTTTAGCATTTGGAAAAATTCCGAATAACAAATATAGAACATGTGAGCTACATGGAATCTAGTGTCATCCCCTCACACCGAAAGGAGGGTGTCTAACTTGCCAAGGTAGGGCATATACATTCATATAACATCTAGGTAGATCTAATAGCTAAGTTTCCTATGGGGGAACATAGTTAACGAACTAGGAGGTTGTTAATGATAACCCTCTTTATGATAATTAGCATTGTAGTTTCCACCTCATGAAAACATTAACTGAACCTATATTCCTTTGTGAAGGAACACCTCTCATTGTCAAATTCACTCGGTGCTAAGATAAATTTGGCTTTAAAGTATCTTTAATACTTCCTTAACAATAATTCATAACATAGCTCTTAGGATATTTAACATTCATATAACATGTTCATAGCTCATAGGTTAGGATGATCAAACTCTTTCACCACAAACCCAACATCATGTGAGATTACTTCATAACATAGTAATAACATGTACATGAGAATTACCTTCAACCCCTCGTAATATTAAATCTATCATCATCTCATAAACATCATATTCATATCATGATCATACATTCAAAACTTGATCATTCATTCTTCAATTAATCAACATTACCAAAGATAAGCCAACAATACCGCAATAACATGTTCATGACCTTAAAGATCTTACTAATGGCCTCCAAGAAAAACATCTTCATGACAACATCCCAAATACATGATATATACCCATCAAATCAATTATCATCATCATACAATAATCAGCTATGCAAGAACATACTCAATTATATCATCTTTAGACATTGATCAACATAATTCAAGAGTTAGGGATAAGAGAAGAGGGACATTCATAAATTAAGGAATTAGGTCAAAACCTAAACAATACATAAGACAAGTCAATTAATGGAGTAATATCACAATTAACACCAACATACAATTGATATATTCATCATCTTCAACCAATTTATCATATCAAATCCAAGATTTATGAAATTGGGGAAGAACATGGTACCAAGGGTATTTGAAGTAAAAAACAATAATTACCCATAATTATACACATAATTAACCCTAATTAATCATAATTAATCATATCTGATTCATAAATTTTATTTTGGTGGAGACCTATATGTTGGGGAAAACCCTAGATCTTGGGAGATTTTTAAAACATCTTTAAAGGGACCTCTTGTTGTAAGGACTCATATGAGTAAACTAATACATACCTTAATTAAGACTTAGTAACAAAATTGAGTTGAAAAAATTGGAGAATTGATACTTTTCTTTGAGCTTCAATGTCCCTCAATGGAGGTTTAGGTAGAGAGAGAGAGAGAGAGTTAGAAAGAACTAAGAGCAATTGGGTTTTCAATTTTTTGATTTGTTTTTTGTTTCGGAATCGGGTGTAAAATGACTTAAATAAATATATATTAAGCCCTAAAAATACCCAAAATACCCCTCCTTTAGTAGGAATTTTAAAAAAAAGTCCAACTTGACTTTATGTTAGGACACCGTCCAGTCTTCACGACTACCTCACGAGTTTTAAAGGTCACCACGAGTAATGAAGTAGATCATGAAGGATAAGCAGTATCCCCCCTCAAACTCCACCATCCTAATTTTTCTAAGTGAACACCACGACTAAGTTACCCTTCAAGTTCACCATGAGGCATTTAGTTGCTCGTGGTGTGCTAGGAAGTAGCCTCGCTAAGCTGCACCATTACCCAATCGGCTAAGGCAAGTTCACCACAAGCATCCCTCTCTGGTCAAGTGCACCACGAGTCGTGACGTAGCTCGTAGTTCCTTGGACAGTAGCTATTTCAAGTTCCCACCCTTTTCCTATTGCCAAGGAAACTTCACGAGCTCCACACTTTCCCTTGGTCTTAACCAAGAGTCGTAGCCATACTTGTGAAAGTTGAGGCAGTAGCCTCCCTTTTGGGAAAGACTTGGCATTTGGCCTTGGCGTTCCCCTCAAGGTTGGCACTCCTCCCTTGGTCTTGACATGTTAAACCCTTCCTTCGACACCTATATAAATGTACATTACTTCTTCATGATAAAATCTCTAAAACATCTCTTTTAAGCCATCCCACTAGAAATAGCACCACAATAGTCTAGGTTATTTGTTCACCGGATATCATGGTCGTTTTTAATTCCTCATAAACTTATATTCTCAAACTAATTTGGTTAGAAAAAGATAGGACCACTAACATTTTTGTAATTATTTTAAAGTCATTACACTACACTTATATCCCTAGCTTAAGTAATTGGATTTACGAGGTGTAACAATAGGCAATATGTGAACCCTTTAAATTTCATTTTGGTTAGCTATGTATGAAATTGAATTCTGTTGTGATAATCATTCTACACTATAAAAAGTGTGTAGTCTTGTTTTTCTTTAGTATCGATGCGTTGTGTGATGAGATTACTTTGAACCATGCATGAATAAACCTAGAATTTTCCTAGTTAGTCTGATTGATTTAGAAAGGTGTCTTCTTGAAATGATCTTAGTAAACTTTAAAGAGTTTGATCCAAATTTGACATATACCTGTTTTGTGACCTACTTGTAAGCGTGTGAAACTCTTCTGAACACCCCTTCAGCCTTATCCTTATTTAAAAGAAAAGTTGACTAAACCTTAACCGTTATTCAACCACCACCTATAATTCTCTTTACTTGTCATTTAGTGAATGACCAACTTATGCCAAAAGCTTAAGCTGGGGTGTGGTAAAAAAAGGAAAAGAAGAAGTGTGTGTGTGTGTCTCTCTCTCTCTCTCTATATATATATATATATACACATATATATATTTGGGTTTTCAAGCAATCCATGGAGTGAAATAAGAGGAGGACTTAGACTCACCAAAATAAATTTGGTAGAAAAAGGTGGAGAAAAGGGAGTGTTTGTGAGATCCACAATTCATGCGGATTTTTAATTACTAACCCGAATCGAAGATTGATTAGAAAATAAGGGCAAACCTATGGATGAAAACATGCATTGTGTTTCTAATTCTGAGTGAACATTGATCTGAGTCGTAATCTTAAAATGATTAAATTCCGTGTGTTAATACAGAATGATTATTTGTGTGAAGGCCTTCTGATACTGTTGTTGATCTTGGACTTGCATTAGTAGCAAGTATCGTGAGCATGAGAATCGTTGGTAAAAGTTTGTCACAACTTGAATGTTTGAGTGCACAATTTATTTTTGCATGAGTAGTTCGAGTCTTGTGTAGCACTATTTTTGACATCCTATTAGAAATGATGAACTTTACTTTTACATGAGGACAAGAAAAATTTTAAGTTAGGTGTGTTGATGAGTCCACAAATTGGACACATTTAGAGCTTTATTTTGACGAAATAGTGTCCTTAAATGCTTATTTTGTTACAATATATGATGAAAACTTAAGTTTTAGGTGTTTAAAGTTTTAGTGGAACCATGGACACTTAAGCTCAAAAAGGAACAAAAAGGCTAAAAATAACGTAAAAGCTAAAGCATGAGCTTCGCTAATCATACTTGGCGAATCGCCGAAGGGAAGCACTCTACCATTTATTCGAGTACGCGAAGCCCTAAAGGATGTGGATCAAAGGAGATGAAAAGAGCAGTCGGCGTGTTGCTGATCAGTTCCATAGATCACATATATACTGCCCAATGATCTATGACACAAACATGTTGACGACAAAGCTCAAAAGGCAATGAACCAGAAAAAGGGAGATCGCCAAGCCATTCGGCGATCGTGACTAACCTCTCCTAATGGTCCATCGAAGAACTTAATCTGAAAGCTACAAATACAAGTTGTAGGTGTTATTTCAAGGGTACTAACATTATTATTAATTTTAAATTTTGAGAACTTTAGTTTTGGGTATTTTGTCTAAAATTTGGAGATGGTCTTTGTGGGAGGCTTGAAGAAAGAAGGGTTTTATCGTCCCCAATTTGGAAGTGGGTCTTCTACATTATTTTTTTTCCTTTCCTTAAATCAAGATTTATTTTCTTATACCCATTTTATTTCATTATCATTTTATTTATATTTTGTTATTTCTTGATGTGTGGCAAAAAACACCATTCTTTTGGTGTGACTTAGCAAATATGAGTTGATATTATTGATTGGTTTTGCTTGCTGATAGGTTAGATGTCTTTAGATGGATGTATTACCTAGTGATTGTGGTTCATCTTAATGGGTTTCTAATTTAATATACAAACTCACCCATGTGTTTTCGGCTTTCAGGGGGGGAAGTTGCGAAACCAAAACCACTAGAGTGATGACCTAAGAATTGGGTCGACTTGAGGTTCAACTCAAGAGGGTGAGACCTAGACGCCTATCCTAACACTTGGCTAAAGAGAGTGAGTAGGGGTAAGGCGTAGGGTAGACTTCATACGGCAAATGGGTGTTCGAGAGGAACACATTTTAAACGGGGTAAGTTGCTAGAGTGGGAACTTATTCCCATCTAAAGCTTTACCTAGTCATTAATATCCTAGAAATTTCCTATTAAAAGCATGTACCCGAGTACCTATCTCAAGTTGTATTGTGGTCACACCCCAAGAACGTCTACTATACTTGATTTTCCTTGTATTTACTTTGTTTGCTTGTGACAAAACAACCTCATAAATATTTGAAACTTTGGTATCACCCCTATAATTCAATATTCTTTTATTTGGAAACATCTTTAGCTACGACTAATAAGAATGAAATAGTAATTTAACTAGCTATTCTTGAAACCTCTCCCTTGAGACATGACCCTATCCCTTGGTTGGGTTTATAAACAATCGACAATTGTCGACACTCAAACCGTAGGTCAGTGTCATTGGTCATGATAAGTATCAATAATATGTTGAACTGAATACTGAAGTAAATGTTTATATCATGATCAATGTATTAAGAGTCTAACTTTTCTTAGTGCAATGAAGGTTCTAGGTAGTTTCTAACTAGATTATTAGGCTTAAATTGAGTAAAATAACATAGTTTAAGAACCACAAGATGTAATATATGTCCAAAATGCATAATGGAAAATACCAATGTGACCATGACTTAATAGCTGATGAAATAACTTTAAGAGAGGCTTCACAAGCCATCTAGAGCACACAACCTATTAAGTGGGTCGCGTATATTCTCCTTATATTTGGGCTTCACTATTTCAAGAACAACATTTTATTTAGATCTCGGAATTAGGTAAACTCAATGGTGTTGGAAATATGATTCAAATATTGTTAGTTTGATAGGTCACGAGACACCTAATTAATTTTGTGATGAAATGTATAATTGTTTGAAGTTAACCCAGGTCTCTATCACGAATGACTGCACGGTCCATATGAAGCTTTAACGACAGATTAGACGTTTATGGTCCTTAACCAGTGACCTGGGTGATAACTTACTGATGTAGTGACTTTATGACCTGCCAGATAGGCTGTCAGAGTCCCCACAGACCTTTTCGGTGTCCGTCAAGGTTAAGCCTTCCTAGAAAAGGTTTTGGAAAAGACCTTTACGACCCCGTTAAAGAACGGCGGTCCCCTACTAGACCCCCTTTAGGGATCCTTCGATATAACGACCAGGGAGCACCCCCTAGAAGGTACGAGTCATAACTTGCCTCTCGGAGGTCTTGTACAAGCCTCTTATCTTTCATTCATCACATAGGCATGAAAATTAGTGCAAAATTAAAACTTTTCTCAATGTAGTCAATAAGAAACTCTTTCATAAAATGCAAGGAACGAAGTCTCATCATCACAAACCAGCTTTGACACGTCTTAACATCATAGAGTCACAACCCTTTATATTAAAAAAAAGAAATTAAAAGAAACATAGTTCATGTCGTTGAACATATGAGGACATACCAATCATGAGAGAATCAACATCCTAATATTCACTTTTAAGAACCTTCACTTGTCTTCCACTTATACTTATCGAAATATAGAAGAGATTGAAGTTAGTATAAACATTGTACTAAGTATGGCAATATGCAAAAACATGCTTTGAAAATGGACATTTTAGTTGAAATATACTTTTCATTGTATTTTGGCAAAACCTTACGAATCAAGTTTACAAGGCATCATATAAGTCATCATTAGCGTACAAGGTAATAATTTCATGATTCGCAACAAATAGTAATTTTTATTAGGTAACACATTAGTCATTTAGACTTTCCTATCCAAAGTTATGCTAACACTTCGTTAGGTAAGATAAAAATAAACCACCCATACAACCTCTTCAATATACACTTAAGTGATTCTTACAAACATAAGCATAGTTGATTTCAACTCAATATTAAACACTAGAGATGCTAAAGGAACCATT